>NW_026970223.1:287500-376116 GCF_028390025.1 Pseudophryne corroboree | reverse complement strand
ATTTTAAAGCCTCCTGTTAGGCCATCATCTACACGACATAGCCCTGAATTTTCCAATGCGCAGCTCTTTGCAAAAGAGAGATATTGGCAAGGAAAAGCTGTCTTGTACCTTTGCATTTTTCTCCCAAACGAAGGACACTAGAAAGATAATTTTAAAGCCTCCTGTTAGGCCATCATCTACACGACATAGCCCTGAATTTTCCAATGCGCAGCTCTTTGCAAAAGAGAGATATTGGCAAGGAAAAGCTGTCTTGTACCTTTGCATTTTTCTCCCAAACGAAGGACACTAGAAATAAATTTTAAAGCCTCCTGTTTAGGCCATCATCTACACGACATAGCCCTGAATTTTCCAATGCGCAAGCTCTTTGCAAAAGAGAGATATTGGCAAGGAAAAAGCTGTCTTGTACCTTTGCATTTTTCTCCCAAACGAAGGACACTAGAATTAAAATTTTTAAGCCTCCTGTTTAGGCCATCATCTACACGACATAGCCCTGAATTTTCCAATGCGCAGCTCTTTGCAAAAGAGAGATATTGGCAAGGGAAAAGCTGTCTTGTACCTTTGCATTTTTCTCCCAAACGAAGGACACTAGAAAGATAATTTTAAAGCCTCCTGTTAGGCCATCATCTACACGACATAGCCCTGAATTTTCCAATGCGCAGCTCTTTGCAAAAGAGAGATATTGGCAAGGAAAAGCTGTCTTGTACCTTTGCATTTTTCTCCCAAACGAAGGACACTAGAATTAAAATTTTAAAGCCTCCTGTTAGGCAATCATCTACACGACATAGCCCTGAATTTTCCAATGCGCAGCTCTTTGCAAAAGAGAGATATTGGCAAGGAAAAGCTGTCTTGTACCTTTGCATTTTTCTCCCAAACGAAGGACACTAGAATTAAAATTTTAAAGCCTCCTGTTAGGCCATCATCTACACGACATAGCCCTGAATTTTCCAATGCGCAGCTCTTTGCAAAAGAGAGATATTGGCAAGGAAAAGCTGTCTTGTACCTTTGCATTTTTCTCCCAAACGAAGGACACTAGAATTAAAATTTTAAAGCCTCCCTGTTAGGGCCATCATCTACACGACATAGCCCTGAATTTTCCAATGCGCAGCTCTTTGCAAAAGAGAGATATTGGCAAGGAAAAGCTGTCTTGTACCTTTGCATTTTTCTCCCAAACGAAGGACACTAGAATTAAAATTTTAAAGCCTCCTGTTAGGCCATCATCTACACGACATAGCCCTGAATTTTCCAATGCGCAGCTCTTTGCAAAAGAGAGATATTGGCAAGGAAAAGCTGTCTTGTACCTTTGCATTTTTCTTCCCCAAACGAAGGACACTAGAAAGATAATTTTAAAGCCTCCTGTTAGGCCATCATCTACACGACATAGCCCTGAATTTTCCCAATGCGCAGCTCTTGCAAAAGAGAGATATTGGCAAGGAAAAGCTGTCTTGTACCTTTGCATTTTTCTCCCAAACGAAGGACACTAGAATTAAAATTTTAAAGCCTCCTGTTAGGCAATCATCTACACGACATAGCCCTGAATTTTCCAATGCGCAGCTCTTTGCAAAAGAGAGATATTGGCAAGGAAAACCTGTCTTGTACCTTTGCATTTTTTCTCCCAAACGAAGGACACTAGAAAGAAAATTTTAAAGCCTCCTGTTAGGCCATCATCTACACGACATAGCCCTGAATTTCCAATGCGCAGCTCTTTGCAAAAGAGAGATATTGGCAAGGAAAAGCTGTCTTGTACCATTGCATTTTTCACCCAAACGAAGGACACTAGAAAAGAAAATTTTAAAGCCTCCTGTTAGACCATCATCTACACGGCATAGCTATGAATTTTCCAATGCGCAGCTCTTTGCAAAAGAGAGATATTGGCAAGGAAAAGCTGTCTTGTACCATTGCATTTTTCTCCCAAACGAAGGACACTAGAAAGAAAATTTTAAAGCCTCCTGTTAGGCCATCATCTACACGACATAGCCCTGAATTTTCCAATGCGCAGCTCTTTGCAAAAGAGAGATATTGGCAAGGAAAAGCTGTCTTGTACCTTTGCATTTTTCTCCCAAACGAAGGTCACTAGAAAGAAAATTTTAAAGCCTCCTGTTAGGCCATCATCTACACGACATAGCCCTGAATTTTCCAATGCGCAGCTCTTTGCAAAAGAGAGATATTGGCAAGGAAAAGCTGTCTTGTTACCTTTGCATTTTTCTCCAAACGAAGGTCACTAGAAAGAAAATTTTAAAGCCTCCTGTTAGGCCATCATCTACACGACATAGCCCTGAATTTTCCAATGCGTAGCTCTTTGCAAAAGAGAGATATTGGCAAGGAAAAGCTGTCTTGTACCTTTGCATTTTTCTCCCAAACGAAGGACACTAGAAAGAAAATTTTAAAGCCTCCTGTTAGGCCATCATCTACACGACATAGCCCTGAATTTTCCAATGCGCAGCTCTTTGCAAAAGAGAGATATTGGCAAGGAAAAGCTGTCGTGTACCTTTGCATTTTTCTCCCAAACGAAGGACACTAGAATTAAAATTTTAAAGCCTCCTGTTAGTGCTTTATCTACAAGGCATAGCCCTGAATTTTCCAATGCGTAGCTCTTTGCAATAGAGAGATATTGGCAAGGAAAATCTGTCTTGTACCTTTGCATTTTTCTCCCAAACGAAGGACACTAGAATTAAAATTTTAAAGCCTCCTGTTAGGCCATCATCTACACGACATAGCCCTGAATTTTCCAATGCGCAGCTCTTTGCAAAAGAGAGATATTGGCAAGGAAAAGCTGTCTTGTACCTTTGCATTTTTCTCCCAAACGAAGGACACTAGAATTAAAATTTTAAAGCCTCCTGTTAGGCCATCATCTACACGACATAGCCCTGAATTTTCCAATGCGCAGCTCTTTGCAAAAGAGAGATATTGGCAAGGAAAAGCTGTCTTGTACCTTTGCATTTTTCTCCCAAACGAAGGACACTAGAATTAAAATTTTAAAGCCTCCTGTTAGGCCATCATCTACACGACATAGCCCTGAATTTTCCAATGCGCAGCTCTTTGCAAAAGAGAGATATTGGCAAGGAAAAGCTGTCTTGTACCTTTGCATTTTTCTCCCAAACGAAGGACACTAGAATTAAAATTTTAAAGCCTCCTGTTAGGCCATCATCTACACGACATAGCCCTGAATTTTCCAATGCGCAGCTCTTTGCAAAAGAGAGATATTGGCAAGGAAAAGCTGTCTTGTACCTTTGCATTTTTCTCCCAAACGAAGGACACTAGAATTAAAATTTTAAAGCCTCCTGTTAGGCCATCATCTACACGACATAGCCCTGAATTTTCCAATGCGCAGCTCTTTGCAAAAGAGAGATATTGGCAAGGAAAAGCTGTCTTGTACCTTTGCATTTTTCTCCCAAACGAAGGACACTAGAAAGATAATTTTAAAGCCTCCTGTTAGGCCATCATCTACACGACATAGCCCTGAATTTTCCAATGCGCAGCTCTTTGCAAAAGAGAGATATTGGCAAGGAAAAGCTGTCTTGTACCTTTGCATTTTTCTCCCAAACGAAGGACACTAGAAAGAAAATTTTAAAGCCTCCTGTTAGGCCATCATCTACACGACATAGCCCTGAATTTTCCAATGCGCAGCTCTTTGCAAAAGAGAGATATTGGCAAGGAAAAGCTGTCTTGTACCTTTGCATTTTTCTCCCAAACGAAGGACACTAGAATTAAAATTTTAAAGCCTCCTGTTAGGCCATCATCTACACGACATAGCCCTGAATTTTCCAATGCGCAGCTCTTTGCAAAAGAGAGATATTGGCAAGGAAAAGCTGTCTTGTACCTTTGCATTTTTCTCCCAAACGAAGGACACTAGAATTAAAATTTTAAAGCCTCCTGTTAGGCCATCATCTACACGACATAGCCCTGAATTTTCCAATGCGCAGCTCTTTGCAAAAGAGAGATATTGGCAAGGAAAAGCTGTCTTGTACCTTTGCATTTTTCTCCCAAACGAAGGACACTAGAAAGATAATTTTAAAGCCTCCTGTTAGGCCATCATCTACACGACATAGCCCTGAATTTTCCAATGCACAGCTCTTTGCAAAAGAGAGATATTGGCAAGGAAAAGCTGTCTTGTACCATTGCATTTTTCTCCCAAACGAAGGACACTAGAAAGAAAATTTTAAAGCCTCCTGTTAGGCCATCATCTACACGACATAGCCCTGAATTTTCCAATGCGCAGCTCTTTGCAAAAGAGAGATATTGGCAAGGAAAAGCTGTCTTGTACCTTTGCATTTTTCTCCCAAACGAAGGTCACTAGAAAGAAAATTTTAAAGCCTCCTGTTAGGCCATCATCTACACGACATAGCCCTGAATTTTCCAATGCGCAGCTCTTTGCAAAAGAGAGATATTGGCAAGGAAAAGCTGTCTTGTACCTTTGCATTTTTCTCCCAAACGAAGGACACTAGAATTAAAATTTTAAAGCCTCCTGTTAGACCATCATCTACACGGCATAGCCATGAATTTTCCAATGCGCAGCTCTTTGCAAAAGAGAGATATTGGCAAGGAAAAGCTGTCTTGTACCTTTGCATTTTTCTCCCAAACGAAGGTCACTAGAAAGAAAATTTTAAAGCCTCCTGTTAGGCCATCATCTACACGACATAGCCCTGAATTTTCCAATGCGCAGCTCTTTGCAAAAGAGAGATATTGGCAAGGAAAAGCTGTCTTGTACCTTTGCATTTTTCTCCCAAACGAAGGTCACTAGAAAGAAAATTTTAAAGCCTCCTGTTAGGCCATCATCTACACGGCATAGCCATGAATTTTCCAATGCGCAGCTCTTTGCAAAAGAGAGATATTGGCAAGGAAAAGCTGTCTTGTACCTTTGCATTTTTCTCCCAAACGAAGGACACTAGAATTAAAATTTTAAAGCCTTCTGTTAGGCCATCATCTACACGACATAGCCCTGAATTTTCCAATGCGCAGCTCTTTGCAAAAGAGAGATATTGGCAAGGAAAAGCTGTCTTGTACCTTTGCATTTTTCTCCCAAACGAAGGACACTAGAAAGAACATTTTAAAGCCTCCTGTTAGGCCATCATCTACACGACATAGCCCTGAATTTTCCAATGCGCAGCTCTTTGCAAAAGAGAGATATTGGCAAGGAAAAGCTGTCTTGTACCTTTGCATTTTTCTCCCAAACGAAGGACACTAGAAAGAAAATTTTAAAGCCTCCTGTTAGGCCATCATCTACACGACATAGCCCTGAATTTTCCAATGCGCAGCTCTTTGCAAAAGAGAGATATTGGCAAGGAAAAGCTGTCTTGTACCTTTGCATTTTTCTCCCAAACGAAGGTCACTAGAAAGAAAATTTTAAAGCCTCCTGTTAGGCCATCATCTACACGACATAGCCCTGAATTTTCCAATGCGTAGCTCTTTGCAAAAGAGAGATATTGGCAAGGAAAAGCTGTCTTGTACCTTTGCATTTTTCTCCCAAACGAAGGAAACTAGAAAGAAAATTTTAAAGCCTCCTGTTAGGCCATCATCTACACGACATAGCCCTGAATTTTCCAATGCGCAGCTCTTTGCAAAAGAGAGATATTGGCAAGGAAAAGCTGTCTTGTACCTTTGCATTTTTCTCCCAAACGAAGGACACTAGAATTAAAATTTTAAAGCCTCCTGTTAGGCCATCATCTACACGACATAGCCCTGAATTTTCCAATGCGCAGCTCTTTGCAAAAGAGAGATATTGGCAAGGAAAAGCTGTCTTGTACCTTTGCATTTTTCTCCCAAACGAAGGTCACTAGAAAGAAAATTTTAAAGCCTCCTGTTAGGCCATCATCTACACGACATAGCCCTGAATTTTCCAATGCGCAGCTCTTTGCAAAAGAGAGATATTGGCAAGGAAAAGCTGTCTTGTACCTTTGCATTTTTCTCCCAAACGAAGGACACTAGAATTAAAATTTTAAAGCCTCCTGTTAGGCCATCATCTACACGACATAGCCCTGAATTTTCCAATGCGCAGCTCTTTGCAAAAGAGAGATATTGGCAAGGAAAAGCTGTCTTGTACCTTTGCATTTTTCTCCCAAACGAAGGTCACTAGAAAGAAAATTTTAAAGCCTTCTGTTAGGCCATCATCTACACGACATAGCCCTGAATTTTCCAATGCGTAGCTCTTTGCAAAAGAGAGATATTGGCAAGGAAAAGCTGTCTTGTACCTTTGCATTTTTCTCCCAAACGAAGGACACTAGAAAGAAAATTTTAAAGCCTCCTGTTAGGCCATCATCTACACGACATAGCCCTGAATTTTCCAATGCGCAGCTCTTTGCAAAAGAGAGATATTGGCAAGGAAAAGCTGTCTTGTACCTTTGCATTTTTCTCCCAAACGAAGGTCACTAGAAAGAAAATTTTAAAGCCTCCTGTTAGGCCATCATCTACACGACATAGCCCTGAATTTTCCAATGCGCAGCTCTTTGCAAAAGAGAGATATTGGCAAGGAAAAGCTGTCTTGTACCTTTGCATTTTTCTCACAAACGAAGGACACTAGAATTAAAATTTTAAAGCCTCCTGTTAGGCCATCATCTACACGACATAGCCCTGAATTTTCCAATGCGCAGCTCTTTGCAAAAGAGAGATATTGGCAAGGAAAAGCTGTCTTGTACCTTTGCATTTTTCTCCCAAACGAAGGACACTAGAAAGAACATTTTAAAGCCTCCTGTTAGGCCATCATCTACACGACATAGCCCTGAATTTTCCAATGCGCAGCTCTTTGCAAAAGAGAGATATTGGCAAGGAAAAGCTGTCTTGTACCTTTGCATTTTTCTCCCAAACGAAGGACACTAGAAATAAAATTTTAAAGCCTCCTGTTAGGCCATCATCTACACGACATAGCCCTGAATTTTCCAATGCACAGCTCTTTGCAAAAGAGAGATATTGGCAAGGAAAAGCTGTCTTGTACCATTGCATTTTTCTCCCAAACGAAGGACACTCGAAAGAAAATTTTAAAGCCTCCTGTTAGGCCATCATCTACACGACATAGCCCTGAATTTTCCAATGCGCAGCTCTTTGCAAAAGAGAGATATTGGCAAGGAAAAGCTGTCTTGTACCTTTGCATTTTTCTCCCAAACGAAGGTCACTAGAAAGAAAATTTTAAAGCCTCCTGTTAGGCCATCATCTACACGGCATAGCCATGAATTTTCCAATGCGCAGCTCTTTGCAAAAGAGAGATATTGGCAAGGAAAAGCTGTCTTGTACCTTTGCATTTTTCTCCCAAACGAAGGTCACTAGAAAGAAAATTTTAAAGCCTCCTGTTAGGCCATCATCTACACGGCATAGCCATGAATTTTCCAATGCGCAGCTCTTTGCAAAAGAGAGATATTGGCAAGGAAAAGCTGTCTTGTACCTTTGCATTTTTCTCCCAAACGAAGGACACTAGAATTAAAATTTTAAAGCCTTCTGTTAGGCCATCATCTACACGACATAGCCCTGAATTTTCCAATGCGCAGCTCTTTGCAAAAGAGAGATATTGGCAAGGAAAAGCTGTCTTGTACCTTTGCATTTTTCTCCCAAACGAAGGACACTAGAAAGAACATTTTAAAGCCTCCTGTTAGGCCATCATCTACACGACATAGCCCTGAATTTTCCAATGCGCAGCTCTTTGCAAAAGAGAGATATTGGCAAGGAAAAGCTGTCTTGTACCTTTGCATTTTTCTCCCAAACGAAGGACACTAGAAAGAAAATTTTAAAGCCTCCTGTTAGGCCATCATCTACACGACATAGCCCTGAATTTTCCAATGCGCAGCTCTTTGCAAAAGAGAGATATTGGCAAGGAAAAGCTGTCTTGTACCTTTGCATTTTTCTCCCAAACGAAGGTCACTAGAAAGAAAATTTTAAAGCCTCCTGTTAGGCCATCATCTACACGACATAGCCCTGAATTTTCCAATGCGTAGCTCTTTGCAAAAGAGAGATATTGGCAAGGAAAAGCTGTCTTGTACCTTTGCATTTTTCTCCCAAACGAAGGAAACTAGAAAGAAAATTTTAAAGCCTCCTGTTAGGCCATCATCTACACGACATAGCCCTGAATTTTCCAATGCGCAGCTCTTTGCAAAAGAGAGATATTGGCAAGGAAAAGCTGTCTTGTACCTTTGCATTTTTCTCCCAAACGAAGGACACTAGAATTAAAATTTTAAAGCCTCCTGTTAGGCCATCATCTACACGACATAGCCCTGAATTTTCCAAGGCGCAGCTCTTTGCAAAAGAGAGATATTGGCAAGGAAAAGCTGTCTTGTACCTTTGCATTTTTCTCCCAAACGAAGGTCACTAGAAAGAAAATTTTAAAGCCTCCTGTTAGGCCATCATCTACACGACATAGCCCTGAATTTTCCAATGCGCAGCTCTTTGCAAAAGAGAGATATTGGCAAGGAAAAGCTGTCTTGTACCTTTGCATTTTTCTCTCAAACGAAGGACACTAGAATTAAAATTTTAAAGCCTCCTGTTAGGCCATCATCTACACGACATAGCCCTGAATTTTCCAATGCGCAGCTCTTTGCAAAAGAGAGATATTGGCAAGGAAAAGCTGTCTTGTACCATTGCATTTTTCTCCCAAACGAAGGACACTAGAAAGAAAATTTTAAAGCCTCCTGTTAGGCCATCATCTACACGACATAGCCCTGAATTTTCCAATGCGCAGCTCTTTGCAAAAGAGAGATATTGGCAAGGAAAAGCTGTCTTGTACCTTTGCATTTTTCTCACAAACGAAGGACACTAGAATTAAAATTTTAAAGCCTCCTGTTAGGCCATCATCTACACGACATAGCCCTGAATTTTCCAATGCGCAGCTCTTTGCAAAAGAGAGATATTGGCAAGGAAAAGCTGTCTTGTACCTTTGCATTTTTCTCCCAAACGAAGGACACTAGAAAGAACATTTTAAAGCCTCCTGTTAGGCCATCATCTACACGACATAGCCCTGAATTTTCCAATGCGCAGCTCTTTGCAAAAGAGAGATATTGGCAAGGAAAAGCTGTCTTGTACCTTTGCATTTTTCTCCCAAACGAAGGACACTAGAAATAAAATTTTAAAGCCTCCTGTTAGGCCATCATCTACACGACATAGCCCTGAATTTTCCAATGCGCAGCTCTTTGCAAAAGAGAGATATTGGCAAGGAAAAGCTGTCTTGTACCTTTGCATTTTTCTCCCAAACGAAGGACACTAGAATTAAAATTTTAAAGCCTCCTGTTAGGCCATCATCTACACGACATAGCCCTGAATTTTCCAATGCGCAGCTCTTTGCAAAAGAGAGATATTGGCAAGGAAAAGCTGTCTTGTACCTTTGCATTTTTCTCCCAAACGAAGGACACTAGAATTAAAATTTTAAAGCCTCCTGTTAGGCCATCATCTACACGACATAGCCCTGAATTTTCCAATGCGCAGCTCTTTGCAAAAGAGAGATATTGGCAAGGAAAAGCTGTCTTGTACCTTTGCATTTTTCTCCCAAACGAAGGACACTAGAATTAAAATTTTAAAGCCTCCTGTTAGGCCATCATCTACACGACATAGCCCTGAATTTTCCAATGCGCAGCTCTTTGCAAAAGAGAGATATTGGCAAGGAAAAGCTGTCTTGTACCTTTGCATTTTTCTCCCAAACGAAGGACACTAGAATTAAAATTTTAAAGCCTCCTGTTAGGCCATCATCTACACGACATAGCCCTGAATTTTCCAATGCGCAGCTCTTTGCAAAAGAGAGATATTGGCAAGGAAAAGCTGTCTTGTACCTTTGCATTTTTCTCCCAAACGAAGGACACTAGAAAGATAATTTTAAAGCCTCCTGTTAGGCCATCATCTACACGACATAGCCCTGAATTTTCCAATGCGCAGCTCTTTGCAAAAGAGAGATATTGGCAAGGAAAAGCTGTCTTGTACCTTTGCATTTTTCTCCCAAACGAAGGACACTAGAAAGAAAATTTTAAAGCCTCCTGTTAGGCCATCATCTACACGACATAGCCCTGAATTTTCCAATGCGCAGCTCTTTGCAAAAGAGAGATATTGGCAAGGAAAAGCTGTCTTGTACCTTTGCATTTTTCTCCCAAACGAAGGACACTAGAATTAAAATTTTAAAGCCTCCTGTTAGGCCATCATCTACACGACATAGCCCTGAATTTTCCAATGCGCAGCTCTTTGCAAAAGAGAGATATTGGCAAGGAAAAGCTGTCTTGTACCTTTGCATTTTTCTCCCAAACGAAGGACACTAGAATTAAAATTTTAAAGCCTCCTGTTAGGCCATCATCTACACGACATAGCCCTGAATTTTCCAATGCGCAGCTCTTTGCAAAAGAGAGATATTGGCAAGGAAAAGCTGTCTTGTACCTTTGCATTTTTCTCCCAAACGAAGGACACTAGAAAGATAATTTTAAAGCCTCCTGTTAGGCCATCATCTACACGACATAGCCCTGAATTTTCCAATGCACAGCTCTTTGCAAAAGAGAGATATTGGCAAGGAAAAGCTGTCTTGTACCATTGCATTTTTCTCCCAAACGAAGGACACTAGAAAGAAAATTTTAAAGCCTCCTGTTAGGCCATCATCTACACGACATAGCCCTGAATTTTCCAATGCGCAGCTCTTTGCAAAAGAGAGATATTGGCAAGGAAAAGCTGTCTTGTACCTTTGCATTTTTCTCCCAAACGAAGGTCACTAGAAAGAAAATTTTAAAGCCTCCTGTTAGGCCATCATCTACACGACATAGCCCTGAATTTTCCAATGCGCAGCTCTTTGCAAAAGAGAGATATTGGCAAGGAAAAGCTGTCTTGTACCTTTGCATTTTTCTCCCAAACGAAGGTCACTAGAAAGAAAATTTTAAAGCCTCCTGTTAGGCCATCATCTACACGGCATAGCCATGAATTTTCCAATGCGCAGCTCTTTGCAAAAGAGAGAT
Organism: Pseudophryne corroboree; assembly: GCF_028390025.1. Classification (NCBI taxonomy): domain Eukaryota; kingdom Metazoa; phylum Chordata; class Amphibia; order Anura; family Myobatrachidae; genus Pseudophryne; species Pseudophryne corroboree. The sequence goes on along the minus strand of NW_026970223.1, from coordinate 365,221 downwards.
ATTGGCAAGGAAAAGCTGTCTTGTACCTTTGCATTTTTCTCCCAAACGAAGGACACTAGAATTAAAATTTTAAAGCCTTCTGTTAGGCCATCATCTACACGACATAGCCCTGAATTTTCCAATGCGCAGCTCTTTGCAAAAGAGAGATATTGGCAAGGAAAAGCTGTCTTGTACCTTTGCATTTTTCTCCCAAACGAAGGACACTAGAAAGAACATTTTAAAGCCTCCTGTTAGGCCATCATCTACACGACATAGCCCTGAATTTTCCAATGCGCAGCTCTTTGCAAAAGAGAGATATTGGCAAGGAAAAGCTGTCTTGTACCTTTGCATTTTTCTCCCAAACGAAGGACACTAGAAAGAAAATTTTAAAGCCTCCTGTTAGGCCATCATCTACACGACATAGCCCTGAATTTTCCAATGCGCAGCTCTTTGCAAAAGAGAGATATTGGCAAGGAAAAGCTGTCTTGTACCTTTGCATTTTTCTCCCAAACGAAGGTCACTAGAAAGAAAATTTTAAAGCCTCCTGTTAGGCCATCATCTACACGACATAGCCCTGAATTTTCCAATGCGTAGCTCTTTGCAAAAGAGAGATATTGGCAAGGAAAAGCTGTCTTGTACCTTTGCATTTTTCTCCCAAACGAAGGAAACTAGAAAGAAAATTTTAAAGCCTCCTGTTAGGCCATCATCTACACGACATAGCCCTGAATTTTCCAATGCGCAGCTCTTTGCAAAAGAGAGATATTGGCAAGGAAAAGCTGTCTTGTACCTTTGCATTTTTCTCCCAAACGAAGGACACTAGAATTAAAATTTTAAAGCCTCCTGTTAGGCCATCATCTACACGACATAGCCCTGAATTTTCCAATGCGCAGCTCTTTGCAAAAGAGAGATATTGGCAAGGAAAAGCTGTCTTGTACCTTTGCATTTTTCTCCCAAACGAAGGTCACTAGAAAGAAAATTTTAAAGCCTCCTGTTAGGCCATCATCTACACGACATAGCCCTGAATTTTCCAATGCGCAGCTCTTTGCAAAAGAGAGATATTGGCAAGGAAAAGCTGTCTTGTACCTTTGCATTTTTCTCCCAAACGAAGGACACTAGAATTAAAATTTTAAAGCCTCCTGTTAGGCCATCATCTACACGACATAGCCCTGAATTTTCCAATGCGCAGCTCTTTGCAAAAGAGAGATATTGGCAAGGAAAAGCTGTCTTGTACCTTTGCATTTTTCTCCCAAACGAAGGACACTAGAAAGAAAATTTTAAAGCCTCCTGTTAGGCCATCATCTACACGACATAGCCCTGAATTTTCCAATGCGCAGCTCTTTGCAAAAGAGAGATATTGGCAAGGAAAAGCTGTCTTGTACCTTTGCATTTTTCTCCCAAACGAAGGACACTAGAATTAAAATTTTAAAGCCTCCTGTTAGGCCATCATCTACACGACATAGCCCTGAATTTTCCAATGCGCAGCTCTTTGCAAAAGAGAGATATTGGCAAGGAAAAGCTGTCTTGTACCTTTGCATTTTTCTCCCAAACGAAGGACACTAGAATTAAAATTTTAAAGCCTCCTGTTAGGCCATCATCTACACGACATAGCCCTGAATTTTCCAATGCGCAGCTCTTTGCAAAAGAGAGATATTGGCAAGGAAAAGCTGTCTTGTACCTTTGCATTTTTCTCCCAAACGAAGGACACTAGAAAGATAATTTTAAAGCCTCCTGTTAGGCCATCATCTACACGACATAGCCCTGAATTTTCCAATGCACAGCTCTTTGCAAAAGAGAGATATTGGCAAGGAAAAGCTGTCTTGTACCATTGCATTTTTCTCCCAAACGAAGGACACTAGAAAGAAAATTTTAAAGCCTCCTGTTAGGCCATCATCTACACGACATAGCCCTGAATTTTCCAATGCGCAGCTCTTTGCAAAAGAGAGATATTGGCAAGGAAAAGCTGTCTTGTACCTTTGCATTTTTCTCCCAAACGAAGGTCACTAGAAAGAAAATTTTAAAGCCTCCTGTTAGGCCATCATCTACACGACATAGCCCTGAATTTTCCAATGCGCAGCTCTTTGCAAAAGAGAGATATTGGCAAGGAAAAGCTGTCTTGTACCTTTGCATTTTTCTCCCAAACGAAGGACACTAGAATTAAAATTTTAAAGCCTCCTGTTAGACCATCATCTACACGGCATAGCCATGAATTTTCCAATGCGCAGCTCTTTGCAAAAGAGAGATATTGGCAAGGAAAAGCTGTCTTGTACCTTTGCATTTTTCTCCCAAACGAAGGTCACTAGAAAGAAAATTTTAAAGCCTCCTGTTAGGCCATCATCTACACGACATAGCCCTGAATTTTCCAATGCGCAGCTCTTTGCAAAAGAGAGATATTGGCAAGGAAAAGCTGTCTTGTACCTTTGCATTTTTCTCCCAAACGAAGGTCACTAGAAAGAAAATTTTAAAGCCTCCTGTTAGGCCATCATCTACACGGCATAGCCATGAATTTTCCAATGCGCAGCTCTTTGCAAAAGAGAGATATTGGCAAGGAAAAGCTGTCTTGTACCTTTGCATTTTTCTCCCAAACGAAGGACACTAGAATTAAAATTTTAAAGCCTTCTGTTAGGCCATCATCTACACGACATAGCCCTGAATTTTCCAATGCGCAGCTCTTTGCAAAAGAGAGATATTGGCAAGGAAAAGCTGTCTTGTACCTTTGCATTTTTCTCCCAAACGAAGGACACTAGAAAGAACATTTTAAAGCCTCCTGTTAGGCCATCATCTACACGACATAGCCCTGAATTTTCCAATGCGCAGCTCTTTGCAAAAGAGAGATATTGGCAAGGAAAAGCTGTCTTGTACCTTTGCATTTTTCTCCCAAACGAAGGACACTAGAAAGAAAATTTTAAAGCCTCCTGTTAGGCCATCATCTACACGACATAGCCCTGAATTTTCCAATGCGCAGCTCTTTGCAAAAGAGAGATATTGGCAAGGAAAAGCTGTCTTGTACCTTTGCATTTTTCTCCCAAACGAAGGTCACTAGAAAGAAAATTTTAAAGCCTCCTGTTAGGCCATCATCTACACGACATAGCCCTGAATTTTCCAATGCGTAGCTCTTTGCAAAAGAGAGATATTGGCAAGGAAAAGCTGTCTTGTACCTTTGCATTTTTCTCCCAAACGAAGGAAACTAGAAAGAAAATTTTAAAGCCTCCTGTTAGGCCATCATCTACACGACATAGCCCTGAATTTTCCAATGCGCAGCTCTTTGCAAAAGAGAGATATTGGCAAGGAAAAGCTGTCTTGTACCTTTGCATTTTTCTCCCAAACGAAGGACACTAGAATTAAAATTTTAAAGCCTCCTGTTAGGCCATCATCTACACGACATAGCCCTGAATTTTCCAATGCGCAGCTCTTTGCAAAAGAGAGATATTGGCAAGGAAAAGCTGTCTTGTACCTTTGCATTTTTCTCCCAAACGAAGGTCACTAGAAAGAAAATTTTAAAGCCTCCTGTTAGGCCATCATCTACACGACATAGCCCTGAATTTTCCAATGCGCAGCTCTTTGCAAAAGAGAGATATTGGCAAGGAAAAGCTGTCTTGTACCTTTGCATTTTTCTCCCAAACGAAGGACACTAGAATTAAAATTTTAAAGCCTCCTGTTAGGCCATCATCTACACGACATAGCCCTGAATTTTCCAATGCGCAGCTCTTTGCAAAAGAGAGATATTGGCAAGGAAAAGCTGTCTTGTACCTTTGCATTTTTCTCCCAAACGAAGGTCACTAGAAAGAAAATTTTAAAGCCTTCTGTTAGGCCATCATCTACACGACATAGCCCTGAATTTTCCAATGCGTAGCTCTTTGCAAAAGAGAGATATTGGCAAGGAAAAGCTGTCTTGTACCTTTGCATTTTTCTCCCAAACGAAGGACACTAGAAAGAAAATTTTAAAGCCTCCTGTTAGGCCATCATCTACACGACATAGCCCTGAATTTTCCAATGCGCAGCTCTTTGCAAAAGAGAGATATTGGCAAGGAAAAGCTGTCTTGTACCTTTGCATTTTTCTCCCAAACGAAGGTCACTAGAAAGAAAATTTTAAAGCCTCCTGTTAGGCCATCATCTACACGACATAGCCCTGAATTTTCCAATGCGCAGCTCTTTGCAAAAGAGAGATATTGGCAAGGAAAAGCTGTCTTGTACCTTTGCATTTTTCTCACAAACGAAGGACACTAGAATTAAAATTTTAAAGCCTCCTGTTAGGCCATCATCTACACGACATAGCCCTGAATTTTCCAATGCGCAGCTCTTTGCAAAAGAGAGATATTGGCAAGGAAAAGCTGTCTTGTACCTTTGCATTTTTCTCCCAAACGAAGGACACTAGAAAGAACATTTTAAAGCCTCCTGTTAGGCCATCATCTACACGACATAGCCCTGAATTTTCCAATGCGCAGCTCTTTGCAAAAGAGAGATATTGGCAAGGAAAAGCTGTCTTGTACCTTTGCATTTTTCTCCCAAACGAAGGACACTAGAAATAAAATTTTAAAGCCTCCTGTTAGGCCATCATCTACACGACATAGCCCTGAATTTTCCAATGCACAGCTCTTTGCAAAAGAGAGATATTGGCAAGGAAAAGCTGTCTTGTACCATTGCATTTTTCTCCCAAACGAAGGACACTCGAAAGAAAATTTTAAAGCCTCCTGTTAGGCCATCATCTACACGACATAGCCCTGAATTTTCCAATGCGCAGCTCTTTGCAAAAGAGAGATATTGGCAAGGAAAAGCTGTCTTGTACCTTTGCATTTTTCTCCCAAACGAAGGTCACTAGAAAGAAAATTTTAAAGCCTCCTGTTAGGCCATCATCTACACGGCATAGCCATGAATTTTCCAATGCGCAGCTCTTTGCAAAAGAGAGATATTGGCAAGGAAAAGTTGTCTTGTACCTTTGCATTTTTCTCCCAAACGAAGGTCACTAGAAAGAAAATTTTAAAGCCTCCTGTTAGGCCATCATCTACACGGCATAGCCATGAATTTTCCAATGCGCAGCTCTTTGCAAAAGAGAGATATTGGCAAGGAAAAGCTGTCTTGTACCTTTGCATTTTTCTCCCAAACGAAGGACACTAGAATTAAAATTTTAAAGCCTTCTGTTAGGCCATCATCTACACGACATAGCCCTGAATTTTCCAATGCGCAGCTCTTTGCAAAAGAGAGATATTGGCAAGGAAAAGCTGTCTTGTACCTTTGCATTTTTCTCCCAAACGAAGGACACTAGAAAGAACATTTTAAAGCCTCCTGTTAGGCCATCATCTACACGACATAGCCCTGAATTTTCCAATGCGCAGCTCTTTGCAAAAGAGAGATATTGGCAAGGAAAAGCTGTCTTGTACCTTTGCATTTTTCTCCCAAACGAAGGACACTAGAAAGAAAATTTTAAAGCCTCCTGTTAGGCCATCATCTACACGACATAGCCCTGAATTTTCCAATGCGCAGCTCTTTGCAAAAGAGAGATATTGGCAAGGAAAAGCTGTCTTGTACCTTTGCATTTTTCTCCCAAACGAAGGTCACTAGAAAGAAAATTTTAAAGCCTCCTGTTAGGCCATCATCTACACGACATAGCCCTGAATTTTCCAATGCGTAGCTCTTTGCAAAAGAGAGATATTGGCAAGGAAAAGCTGTCTTGTACCTTTGCATTTTTCTCCCAAACGAAGGAAACTAGAAAGAAAATTTTAAAGCCTCCTGTTAGGCCATCATCTACACGACATAGCCCTGAATTTTCCAATGCGCAGCTCTTTGCAAAAGAGAGATATTGGCAAGGAAAAGCTGTCTTGTACCTTTGCATTTTTCTCCCAAACGAAGGACACTAGAATTAAAATTTTAAAGCCTCCTGTTAGGCCATCATCTACACGACATAGCCCTGAATTTTCCAAGGCGCAGCTCTTTGCAAAAGAGAGATATTGGCAAGGAAAAGCTGTCTTGTACCTTTGCATTTTTCTCCCAAACGAAGGTCACTAGAAAGAAAATTTTAAAGCCTCCTGTTAGGCCATCATCTACACGACATAGCCCTGAATTTTCCAATGCGCAGCTCTTTGCAAAAGAGAGATATTGGCAAGGAAAAGCTGTCTTGTACCTTTGCATTTTTCTCTCAAACGAAGGACACTAGAATTAAAATTTTAAAGCCTCCTGTTAGGCCATCATCTACACGACATAGCCCTGAATTTTCCAATGCGCAGCTCTTTGCAAAAGAGAGATATTGGCAAGGAAAAGCTGTCTTGTACCATTGCATTTTTCTCCCAAACGAAGGACACTAGAAAGAAAATTTTAAAGCCTCCTGTTAGGCCATCATCTACACGACATAGCCCTGAATTTTCCAATGCGCAGCTCTTTGCAAAAGAGAGATATTGGCAAGGAAAAGCTGTCTTGTACCTTTGCATTTTTCTCACAAACGAAGGACACTAGAATTAAAATTTTAAAGCCTCCTGTTAGGCCATCATCTACACGACATAGCCCTGAATTTTCCAATGCGCAGCTCTTTGCAAAAGAGAGATATTGGCAAGGAAAAGCTGTCTTGTACCTTTGCATTTTTCTCCCAAACGAAGGACACTAGAAAGAACATTTTAAAGCCTCCTGTTAGGCCATCATCTACACGACATAGCCCTGAATTTTCCAATGCGCAGCTCTTTGCAAAAGAGAGATATTGGCAAGGAAAAGCTGTCTTGTACCTTTGCATTTTTCTCCCAAACGAAGGACACTAGAAATAAAATTTTAAAGCCTCCTGTTAGGCCATCATCTACACGACATAGCCCTGAATTTTCCAATGCACAGCTCTTTGCAAAAGAGAGATATTGGCAAGGAAAAGCTGTCTTGTACCATTGCATTTTTCTCCCAAACGAAGGACACTAGAAAGAAAATTTTAAAGCCTCCTGTTAGGCCATCATCTACACGACATAGCCCTGAATTTTCCAATGCGCAGCTCTTTGCAAAAGAGAGATATTGGCAAGGAAAAGCTGTCTTGTACCTTTGCATTTTTCTCCCAAACGAAGGTCACTAGAAAGAAAATTTTAAAGCCTCCTGTTAGGCCATCATCTACACGGCATAGCCATGAATTTTCCAATGCGCAGCTCTTTGCAAAAGAGAGATATTGGCAAGGAAAAGCTGTCTTGTACCTTTGCATTTTTCTCCCAAACGAAGGACACTAGAATTAAAATTTTAAAGCCTCCTGTTAGACCATCATCTACACGGCATAGCCATGAATTTTCCAATGCGCAGCTCTTTGCAAAAGAGAGATATTGGCAAGGAAAAGCTGTCTTGTACCTTTGCATTTTTCTCCCAAACGAAGGTCACTAGAAAGAAAATTTTAAAGCCTCCTGTTAGGCCATCATCTACACGGCATAGCCATGAATTTTCCAATGCGCAGCTCTTTGCAAAAGAGAGATATTGGCAAGGAAAAGCTGTCTTGTACCTTTGCATTTTTCTCCCAAACGAAGGACACTAGAATTAAAATTTTAAAGCCTTCTGTTAGGCCATCATCTACACGACATAGCCCTGAATTTTCCAATGCGCAGCTCTTTGCAAAAGAGAGATATTGGCAAGGAAAAGCTGTCTTGTACCTTTGCATTTTTCTCCCAAACGAAGGACACTAGAAAGAACATTTTAAAGCCTCCTGTTAGGCCATCATCTACACGACATAGCCCTGAATTTTCCAATGCGCAGCTCTTTGCAAAAGAGAGATATTGGCAAGGAAAAGCTGTCTTGTACCTTTGCATTTTTCTCCCAAACGAAGGACACTAGAAAGAAAATTTTAAAGCCTCCTGTTAGGCCATCATCTACACGACATAGCCCTGAATTTTCCAATGCGCAGCTCTTTGCAAAAGAGAGATATTGGCAAGGAAAAGCTGTCTTGTACCTTTGCATTTTTCTCCCAAACGAAGGTCACTAGAAAGAAAATTTTAAAGCCTCCTGTTAGGCCATCATCTACACGACATAGCCCTGAATTTTCCAATGCGTAGCTCTTTGCAAAAGAGAGATATTGGCAAGGAAAAGCTGTCTTGTACCTTTGCATTTTTCTCCCAAACGAAGGAAACTAGAAAGAAAATTTTAAAGCCTCCTGTTAGGCCATCATCTACACGACATAGCCCTGAATTTTCCAATGCGCAGCTCTTTGCAAAAGAGAGATATTGGCAAGGAAAAGCTGTCTTGTACCTTTGCATTTTTCTCCCAAACGAAGGACACTAGAATTAAAATTTTAAAGCCTCCTGTTAGGCCATCATCTACACGACATAGCCCTGAATTTTCCAAGGCGCAGCTCTTTGCAAAAGAGAGATATTGGCAAGGAAAAGCTGTCTTGTACCTTTGCATTTTTCTCCCAAACGAAGGTCACTAGAAAGAAAATTTTAAAGCCTCCTGTTAGGCCATCATCTACACGACATAGCCCTGAATTTTCCAATGCGCAGCTCTTTGCAAAAGAGAGATATTGGCAAGGAAAAGCTGTCTTGTACCTTTGCATTTTTCTCCCAAACGAAGGACACTAGAAAGAACATTTTAAAGCCTCCTGTTAGGCCATCATCTACACGACATAGCCCTGAATTTTCCAATGCGCAGCTCTTTGCAAAAGAGAGATATTGGCAAGGAAAAGCTGTCTTGTACCTTTGCATTTTTCTCTCAAACGAAGGACACTAGAATTAAAATTTTAAAGCCTCCTGTTAGGCCATCATCTACACGACATAGCCCTGAATTTTCCAATGCGCAGCTCTTTGCAAAAGAGAGATATTGGCAAGGAAAAGCTGTCTTGTACCATTGCATTTTTCTCCCAAACGAAGGACACTAGAAAGAAAATTTTAAAGCCTCCTGTTAGGCCATCATCTACACGACATAGCCCTGAATTTTCCAATGCGTAGCTCTTTGCAAAAGAGAGATATTGGCAAGGAAAAGCTGTCTTGTACCTTTGCATTTTTCTCCCAAACGAAGGACACTAGAAAGAAAATTTTAAAGCCTCCTGTTAGGCCATCATCTACACGACATAGCCCTGAATTTTCCAATGCGCAGCTCTTTGCAAAAGAGAGATATTGGCAAGGAAAAGCTGTCTTGTACCTTTGCATTTTTCTCCCAAACGAAGGTCACTAGAAAGAAAATTTTAAAGCCTCCTGTTAGGCCATCATCTACACGACATAGCCCTGAATTTTCCAATGCGCAGCTCTTTGCAAAAGAGAGATATTGGCAAGGAAAAGCTGTCTTGTACCTTTGCATTTTTCTCACAAACGAAGGACACTAGAATTAAAATTTTAAAGCCTCCTGTTAGGCCATCATCTACACGACATAGCCCTGAATTTTCCAATGCGCAGCTCTTTGCAAAAGAGAGATATTGGCAAGGAAAAGCTGTCTTGTACCTTTGCATTTTTCTCCCAAACGAAGGACACTAGAAAGAACATTTTAAAGCCTCCTGTTAGGCCATCATCTACACGACATAGCCCTGAATTTTCCAATGCGCAGCTCTTTGCAAAAGAGAGATATTGGCAAGGAAAAGCTGTCTTGTACCTTTGCATTTTTCTCCCAAACGAAGGACACTAGAAATAAAATTTTAAAGCCTCCTGTTAGGCCATCATCTACACGACATAGCCCTGAATTTTCCAATGCACAGCTCTTTGCAAAAGAGAGATATTGGCAAGGAAAAGCTGTCTTGTACCATTGCATTTTTCTCCCAAACGAAGGACACTAGAAAGAAAATTTTAAAGCCTCCTGTTAGGCCATCATCTACACGACATAGCCCTGAATTTTCCAATGCGCAGCTCTTTGCAAAAGAGAGATATTGGCAAGGAAAAGCTGTCTTGTACCTTTGCATTTTTCTCCCAAACGAAGGTCACTAGAAAGAAAATTTTAAAGCCTCCTGTTAGGCCATCATCTACACGGCATAGCCATGAATTTTCCAATGCGCAGCTCTTTGCAAAAGAGAGATATTGGCAAGGAAAAGCTGTCTTGTACCTTTGCATTTTTCTCCCAAACGAAGGACACTAGAATTAAAATTTTAAAGCCTCCTGTTAGACCATCATCTACACGGCATAGCCATGAATTTTCCAATGCGCAGCTCTTTGCAAAAGAGAGATATTGGCAAGGAAAAGCTGTCTTGTACCTTTGCATTTTTCTCCCAAACGAAGGTCACTAGAAAGAAAATTTTAAAGCCTCCTGTTAGGCCATCATCTACACGGCATAGCCATGAATTTTCCAATGCGCAGCTCTTTGCAAAAGAGAGATATTGGCAAGGAAAAGCTGTCTTGTACCTTTGCATTTTTCTCCCAAACGAAGGACACTAGAATTAAAATTTTAAAGCCTTCTGTTAGGCCATCATCTACACGACATAGCCCTGAATTTTCCAATGCGCAGCTCTTTGCAAAAGAGAGATATTGGCAAGGAAAAGCTGTCTTGTACCTTTGCATTTTTCTCCCAAACGAAGGACACTAGAAAGAACATTTTAAAGCCTCCTGTTAGGCCATCATCTACACGACATAGCCCTGAATTTTCCAATGCGCAGCTCTTTGCAAAAGAGAGATATTGGCAAGGAAAAGCTGTCTTGTACCTTTGCATTTTTCTCCCAAACGAAGGACACTAGAAAGAAAATTTTAAAGCCTCCTGTTAGGCCATCATCTACACGACATAGCCCTGAATTTTCCAATGCGCAGCTCTTTGCAAAAGAGAGATATTGGCAAGGAAAAGCTGTCTTGTACCTTTGCATTTTTCTCCCAAACGAAGGTCACTAGAAAGAAAATTTTAAAGCCTCCTGTTAGGCCATCATCTACACGACATAGCCCTGAATTTTCCAATGCGTAGCTCTTTGCAAAAGAGAGATATTGGCAAGGAAAAGCTGTCTTGTACCTTTGCATTTTTCTCCCAAACGAAGGAAACTAGAAAGAAAATTTTAAAGCCTCCTGTTAGGCCATCATCTACACGACATAGCCCTGAATTTTCCAATGCGCAGCTCTTTGCAAAAGAGAGATATTGGCAAGGAAAAGCTGTCTTGTACCTTTGCATTTTTCTCCCAAACGAAGGACACTAGAATTAAAATTTTAAAGCCTCCTGTTAGGCCATCATCTACACGACATAGCCCTGAATTTTCCAAGGCGCAGCTCTTTGCAAAAGAGAGATATTGGCAAGGAAAAGCTGTCTTGTACCTTTGCATTTTTCTCCCAAACGAAGGTCACTAGAAAGAAAATTTTAAAGCCTCCTGTTAGGCCATCATCTACACGACATAGCCCTGAATTTTCCAATGCGCAGCTCTTTGCAAAAGAGAGATATTGGCAAGGAAAAGCTGTCTTGTACCTTTGCATTTTTCTCTCAAACGAAGGACACTAGAATTAAAATTTTAAAGCCTCCTGTTAGGCCATCATCTACACGACATAGCCCTGAATTTTCCAATGCGCAGCTCTTTGCAAAAGAGAGATATTGGCAAGGAAAAGCTGTCTTGTACCTTTGCATTTTTCTCCCAAACGAAGGTCACTAGAAAGAAAATTTTAAAGCCTCCTGTTAGGCCATCATCTACACGACATAGCCCTGAATTTTCCAATGCGTAGCTCTTTGCAAAAGAGAGATATTGGCAAGGAAAAGCTGTCTTGTACCTTTGCATTTTTCTCCCAAACGAAGGACACTAGAAAGATAATTTTAAAGCCTCCTGTTAGGCCATCATCTACACGACATAGCCCTGAATTTTCCAATGCGCAGCTCTTTGCAAAAGAGAGATATTGGCAAGGAAAAGCTGTCTTGTACCTTTGCATTTTTCTCCCAAACGAAGGACACTAGAAAGAAAATTTTAAAGCCTCCTGTTAGGCCATCATCTACACGACATAGCCCTGAATTTTCCAATGCGCAGCTCTTTGCAAAAGAGAGATATTGGCAAGGAAAAGCTGTCTTGTACCTTTGCATTTTTCTCCCAAACGAAGGTCACTAGAAAGAAAATTTTAAAGCCTCCTGTTAGGCCATCATCTACACGACATAGCCCTGAATTTTCCAATGCGCAGCTCTTTGCAAAAGAGAGATATTGGCAAGGAAAAGCTGTCTTGTACCTTTGCATTTTTCTCCCAAACGAAGGACACTAGAATTAAAATTTTAAAGCCTCCTGTTAGAACATCATCTACACGACATAGCCCTGAATTTTCCAATGCGCAGCTCTTTGCAAAAGAGAGATATTGGCAAGGAAAAGCTGTCTTGTACCTTTGCATTTTTCTCCCAAACGAAGGACACTAGAATTAAAATTTTAAAGCCTCCTGTTAGGCCATCATCTACACGACATAGCCCTGAATTTTCCAATGCGCAGCTCTTTGCAAAAGAGAGATATTGGCAAGGAAAAGCTGTCTTGTACCTTTGCATTTTTCTCCCAAACGAAGGACACTAGAAAGATAATTTTAAAGCCTCCTGTTAGGCCTTCATCTACACGACATAGCCCTGAATTTTCCAATGCACAGCTCTTTGCAAAAGAGAGATATTGGCAAGGAAAAGCTGTCTTGTACCATTGCATTTTTCTCCCAAACGAAGGACACTAGAAAGAAAATTTTAAAGCCTCCTGTTAGGCCATCATCTACACGACATAGCCCTGAATTTTCCAATGCGCAGCTCTTTGCAAAAGAGAGATATTGGCAAGGAAAAGCTGTCTTGTACCTTTGCATTTTTCTCCCAAACGAAGGTCACTAGAAAGAAAATTTTAAAGCCTCCTGTTAGGCCATCATCTACACGACATAGCCCTGAATTTTCCAATGCGCAGCTCTTTGCAAAAGAGAGATATTGGCAAGGAAAAGCTGTCTTGTACCTTTGCATTTTTCTCCCAAACGAAGGACACTAGAATTAAAATTTTAAAGCCTCCTGTTAGACCATCATCTACACGGCATAGCCATGAATTTTCCAATGCGCAGCTCTTTGCAAAAGAGAGATATTGGCAAGGAAAAGCTGTCTTGTACCTTTGCATTTTTCTCCCAAACGAAGGTCACTAGAAAGAAAATTTTAAAGCCTCCTGTTAGGCCATCATCTACACGACATAGCCCTGAATTTTCCAATGCGCAGCTCTTTGCAAAAGAGAGATATTGGCAAGGAAAAGCTGTCTTGTACCTTTGCATTTTTCTCCCAAACGAAGGTCACTAGAAAGAAAATTTTAAAGCCTCCTGTTAGGCCATCATCTACACGGCATAGCCATGAATTTTCCAATGCGCAGCTCTTTGCAAAAGAGAGATATTGGCAAGGAAAAGCTGTCTTGTACCTTTGCATTTTTCTCCCAAACGAAGGACACTAGAATTAAAATTTTAAAGCCTTCTGTTAGGCCATCATCTACACGACATAGCCCTGAATTTTCCAATGCGCAGCTCTTTGCAAAAGAGAGATATTGGCAAGGAAAAGCTGTCTTGTACCTTTGCATTTTTCTCCCAAACGAAGGACACTAGAAAGAACATTTTAAAGCCTCCTGTTAGGCCATCATCTACACGACATAGCCCTGAATTTTCCAATGCGCAGCTCTTTGCAAAAGAGAGATATTGGCAAGGAAAAGCTGTCTTGTACCTTTGCATTTTTCTCCCAAACGAAGGACACTAGAATTAAAATTTTAAAGCCTCCTGTTAGAACATCATCTACACGACATAGCCCTGAATTTTCCAATGCGCAGCTCTTTGCAAAAGAGAGATATTGGCAAGGAAAAGCTGTCTTGTACCTTTGCATTTTTCTCCCAAACGAAGGACACTAGAATTAAAATTTTAAAGCCTCCTGTTAGGCCATCATCTACACGACATAGCCCTGAATTTTCCAATGCGCAGCTCTTTGCAAAAGAGAGATATTGGCAAGGAAAAGCTGTCTTGTACCTTTGCATTTTTCTCCCAAACGAAGGACACTAGAAAGATAATTTTAAAGCCTCCTGTTAGGCCATCATCTACACGACATAGCCCTGAATTTTCCAATGCACAGCTCTTTGCAAAAGAGAGATATTGGCAAGGAAAAGCTGTCTTGTACCATTGCATTTTTCTCCCAAACGAAGGACACTAGAAAGAAAATTTTAAAGCCTCCTGTTAGGCCATCATCTACACGACATAGCCCTGAATTTTCCAATGCGCAGCTCTTTGCAAAAGAGAGATATTGGCAAGGAAAAGCTGTCTTGTACCTTTGCATTTTTCTCCCAAACGAAGGTCACTAGAAAGAAAATTTTAAAGCCTCCTGTTAGGCCATCATCTACACGACATAGCCCTGAATTTTCCAATGCGCAGCTCTTTGCAAAAGAGAGATATTGGCAAGGAAAAGCTGTCTTGTACCTTTGCATTTTTCTCCCAAACGAAGGACACTAGAATTAAAATTTTAAAGCCTCCTGTTAGACCATCATCTACACGGCATAGCCATGAATTTTCCAATGCGCAGCTCTTTGCAAAAGAGAGATATTGGCAAGGAAAAGCTGTCTTGTACCTTTGCATTTTTCTCCCAAACGAAGGTCACTAGAAAGAAAATTTTAAAGCCTCCTGTTAGGCCATCATCTACACGACATAGCCCTGAATTTTCCAATGCGCAGCTCTTTGCAAAAGAGAGATATTGGCAAGGAAAAGCTGTCTTGTACCTTTGCATTTTTCTCCCAAACGAAGGTCACTAGAAAGAAAATTTTAAAGCCTCCTGTTAGGCCATCATCTACACGGCATAGCCATGAATTTTCCAATGCGCAGCTCTTTGCAAAAGAGAGATATTGGCAAGGAAAAGCTGTCTTGTACCTTTGCATTTTTCTCCCAAACGAAGGACACTAGAATTACAATTTTAAAGCCTTCTGTTAGGCCATCATCTACACGACATAGCCCTGAATTTTCCAATGCGCAGCTCTTTGCAAAAGAGAGATATTGGCAAGGAAAAGCTGTCTTGTACCTTTGCATTTTTCTCCCAAACGAAGGACACTAGAAAGAAAATTTTAAAGCCTCCTGTTAGGCCATCATCTACACGACATAGCCCTGAATTTTCCAATGCGCAGCTCTTTGCAAAAGAGAGATATTGGCAAGGAAAAGCTGTCTTGTACCTTTGCATTTTTCTCCCAAACGAAGGTCACTAGAAAGAAAATTTTAAAGCCTCCTGTTAGGCCATCATCTACACGACATAGCCCTGAATTTTCCAATGCGCAGCTCTTTGCAAAAGAGAGATATTGGCAAGGAAAAGCTGTCTTGTACCTTTGCATTTTTCTCCCAAACGAAGGACACTAGAATTAAAATTTTAAAGCCTCCTGTTAGACCATCATCTACACGGCATAGCCATGAATTTTCCAATGCGCAGCTCTTTGCAAAAGAGAGATATTGGCAAGGAAAAGCTGTCTTGTACCTTTGCATTTTTCTCCCAAACGAAGGTCACTAGAAAGAAAATTTTAAAGCCTCCTGTTAGGCCATCATCTACACGACATAGCCCTGAATTTTCCAATGCGCAGCTCTTTGCAAAAGAGAGATATTGGCAAGGAAAAGCTGTCTTGTACCTTTGCATTTTTCTCCCAAACGAAGGTCACTAGAAAGAAAATTTTAAAGCCTCCTGTTAGGCCATCATCTACACGGCATAGCCATGAATTTTCCAATGCGCAGCTCTTTGCAAAAGAGAGATATTGGCAAGGAAAAGCTGTCTTGTACCTTTGCATTTTTCTCCCAAACGAAGGACACTAGAATTACAATTTTAAAGCCTTCTGTTAGGCCATCATCTACACGACATAGCCCTGAATTTTCCAATGCGCAGCTCTTTGCAAAAGAGAGATATTGGCAAGGAAAAGCTGTCTTGTACCTTTGCATTTTTCTCCCAAACGAAGGACACTAGAAAGAAAATTTTAAAGCCTCCTGTTAGGCCATCATCTACACGACATAGCCCTGAATTTTCCAATGCGCAGCTCTTTGCAAAAGAGAGATATTGGCAAGGAAAAGCTGTCTTGTACCTTTGCATTTTTCTCCCAAACGAAGGACACTAGAAAGAAAATTTTAAAGCCTCCTGTTAGGCCATCATCTACACGACATAGCCCTGAATTTTCCAATGCGCAGCTCTTTGCAAAAGAGAGATATTGGCAAGGAAAAGCTGTCTTGTACCTTTGCATTTTTCTCCCAAACGAAGGACACTAGAATTAAAATTTTAAAGCCTCCTGTTAGGCCATCATCTACACGACATAGCCCTGAATTTTCCAATGCGCAGCTCTTTGCAAAAGAGAGATATTGGCAAGGAAAAGCTGTCTTGTACCTTTGCATTTTTCTCCCAAACGAAGGTCACTAGAAAGAAAATTTTAAAGCCTCCTGTTAGGCCATCATCTACACGACATAGCCCTGAATTTTCCAATGCGTAGCTCTTTGCAAAAGAGAGATATTGGCAAGGAAAAGCTGTCTTGTACCTTTGCATTTTTCTCCCAAACGAAGGACACTAGAAAGAAAATTTTAAAGCCTCCTGTTAGGCCATCATCTACACGACATAGCCCTGAATTTTCCAATGCGCAGCTCTTTGCAAAAGAGAGATATTGGCAAGGAAAAGCTGTCTTGTACCTTTGCATTTTTCTCCCAAACGAAGGACACTAGAATTAAAATTTTAAAGCCTCCTGTTAGGCCATCATCTACACGACATAGCCCTGAATTTTCCAATGCGCAGCTCTTTGCAAAAGAGAGATATTGGCAAGGAAAAGCTGTCTTGTACCTTTGCATTTTTCTCCCAAACGAAGGTCACTAGAAAGAAAATTTCAAAGCCTCCTGTTAGGCCATCATCTACACGACATAGCCCTGAATTTTCCAATGCGTAGCTCTTTGCAAAAGAGAGATATTGGCAAGGAAAAGCTGTCTTGTACCTTTGCATTTTTATCCCAAACGAAGGACACTAGAAAGAAAATTTTAAAGCCTCCTGTTAGGCCATCATCTACACGACATAGCCCTGAATTTTCCAATGCGCAGCTCTTTGCAAAAGAGAGATATTGGCAAGGAAAAGCTGTCTTGTACCATTGCATTTTTCTCCCAAACGAAGGACACTAGAAAGAAAATTTTAAAGCCTCCTGTTAGACCATCATCTACACGGCATAGCCATGAATTTTCCAATGCGCAGCTCTTTGCAAAAGAGAGATATTGGCAAGGAAAAGCTGTCTTGTACCTTTGCATTTTTCTCCCAAACGAAGGACACTAGAATTAAAATTTTAAAGCCTCCTGTTAGGCCATCATCTACACGACATAGCCCTGAATTTTCCAATGCGCAGCTCTTTGCAAAAGAGAGATATTGGCAAGGAAAAGCTGTCTTGTACCTTTGCATTTTTCTCCCAAACGAAGGACACTAGAAAGAACATTTTAAAGCCTCCTGTTAGGCCATCATCTACACGACATAGCCCTAAATTTTCCAATGCGCAGCTCTTTGCAAAAGAGAGATATTGGCAAGGAAAAGCTGTCTTGTACCTTTGCATTTTTCTCCCAAACGAAGGACACTAGAAAGAACATTTTAAAGCCTCCTGTTAGGCCATCATCTACACGACATAGCCCTAAATTTTCCAATGCGCAGCTCTTTGCAAAAGAGAGATATTGGCAAGGAAAAGCTGTCTTGTACCTTTGCATTTTTCTCCCAAACGAAGGACACTAGAAAGAAAATTTTAAAGCCTCCTGTTAGGCCATCATCTACACGACATAGCCCTGAATTTTCCAATGCGCAGCTCTTTGCAAAAGAGAGATATTGGCAAGGAAAAGCTGTCTTGTACCTTTGCATTTTTCTCCCAAACGAAGGACACTAGAATTAAAATTTTAAAGCCTCCTGTTAGGCCATCATCTACACGACATAGCCCTGAATTTTCCAATGCGCAGCTCTTTGCAAAAGAGAGATATTGGCAAGGAAAAGCTGTCTTGTACCTTTGCATTTTTCTCCCAAACGAAGGACACTAGAAAGAACATTTTAAAGCCTCCTGTTAGGCCATCATCTACACGACATAGCCCTAAATTTTCCAATGCGCAGCTCTTTGCAAAAGAGAGATATTGGCAAGGAAAAGCTGTCTTGTACCTTTGCATTTTTCTCCCAAACGAAGGACACTAGAAATAAAATTTTAAAGCCTCCTGTTAGGCCATCATCTACACGACATAGCCCTGAATTTTCCAATGCACAGCTCTTTGCAAAAGAGAGATATTGGCAAGGAAAAGCTGTCTTGTACCATTGCATTTTTCTCCCAAACGAAGGACACTAGAAAGAAAATTTTAAAGCCTCCTGTTAGGCCATCATCTACACGACATAGCCCTGAATTTTCCAATGCGCAGCTCTTTGCAAAAGAGAGATATTGGCAAGGAAAAGCTGTCTTGTACCTTTGCATTTTTCTCCCAAACGAAGGTCACTAGAAAGAAAATTTTAAAGCCTCCTGTTAGGCCATCATCTACACGACATAGCCCTGAATTTTCCAATGCGCAGCTCTTTGCAAAAGAGAGATATTGGCAAGGAAAAGCTGTCTTGTACCTTTGCATTTTTCTCCCAAACGAAGGACACTAGAATTAAAATTTTAAAGCCTCCTGTTAGACCATCATCTACACGGCATAGCCATGAATTTTCCAATGCGCAGCTCTTTGCAAAAGAGAGATATTGGCAAGGAAAAGCTGTCTTGTACCTTTGCATTTTTCTCCCAAACGAAGGTCACTAGAAAGAAAATTTTAAAGCCTCCTGTTAGGCCATCATCTACACGACATAGCCCTGAATTTTCCAATGCGCAGCTCTTTGCAAAAGAGAGATATTGGCAAGGAAAAGCTGTCTTGTACCTTTGCATTTTTCTCCCAAACGAAGGTCACTAGAAAGAAAATTTTAAAGCCTCCTGTTAGGCCATCATCTACACGGCATAGCCATGAATTTTCCAATGCGCAGCTCTTTGCAAAAGAGAGATATTGGCAAGGAAAAGCTGTCTTGTACCTTTGCATTTTTCTCCCAAACGAAGGACACTAGAAAGAAAATTTTAAAGCCTCCTGTTAGGCCATCATCTACACGACATAGCCCTGAATTTTCCAATGCGCAGCTCTTTGCAAAAGAGAGATATTGGCAAGGAAAAGCTGTCTTGTACCTTTGCATTTTTCTCCCAAACGAAGGTCACTAGAAAGAAAATTTTAAAGCCTCCTGTTAGGCCATCATCTACACGACATAGCCCTGAATTTTCCAATGCGTAGCTCTTTGCAAAAGAGAGATATTGGCAAGGAAAAGCTGTCTTGTACCTTTGCATTTTTCTCCCAAACGAAGGACACTAGAAAGAAAATTTTAAAGCCTCCTGTTAGGCCATCATCTACACGACATAGCCCTGAATTTTCCAATGCGCAGCTCTTTGCAAAAGAGAGATATTGGCAAGGAAAAGCTGTCTTGTACCTTTGCATTTTTCTCCCAAACGAAGGACACTAGAATTAAAATTTTAAAGCCTCCTGTTAGGCCATCATCTACACGACATAGCCCTGAATTTTCCAATGCGCAGCTCTTTGCAAAAGAGAGATATTGGCAAGGAAAAGCTGTCTTGTACCTTTGCATTTTTCTCCCAAACGAAGGTCACTAGAAAGAAAATTTTAAAGCCTCCTGTTAGGCCATCATCTACACGACATAGCCCTGAATTTTCCAATGCGTAGCTCTTTGCAAAAGAGAGATATTGGCAAGGAAAAGCTGTCTTGTACCTTTGCATTTTTCTCCCAAACGAAGGACACTAGAAAGAAAATTTTAAAGCCTCCTGTTAGGCCATCATCTACACGACATAGCCCTGAATTTTCCAATGCGCAGCTCTTTGCAAAAGAGAGATATTGGCAAGGAAAAGCTGTCTTGTACCTTTGCATTTTTCTCCCAAACGAAGGACACTAGAATTAAAATTTTAAAGCCTCCTGTTAGGCCATCATCTACACGACATAGCCCTGAATTTTCCAATGCGCAGCTCTTTGCAAAAGAGAGATATTGGCAAGGAAAAGCTGTCTTGTACCTTTGCATTTTTCTCCCAAACGAAGGTCACTAGAAAGAAAATTTTAAAGCCTCCTGTTAGGCCATCATCTACACGACATAGCCCTGAATTTTCCAATGCGTAGCTCTTTGCAAAAGAGAGATATTGGCAAGGAAAAGCTGTCTTGTACCTTTGCATTTTTCTCCCAAACGAAGGACACTAGAAAGAAAATTTTAAAGCCTCCTGTTAGGCCATCATCTACACGACATAGCCCTGAATTTTCCAATGCGCAGCTCTTTGCAAAAGAGAGATATTGGCAAGGAAAAGCTGTCTTGTACCATTGCATTTTTCTCCCAAACGAAGGACACTAGAAAGAAAATTTTAAAGCCTCCTGTTAGACCATCATCTACACGGCATAGCCATGAATTTTCCAATGCGCAGCTCTTTGCAAAAGAGAGATATTGGCAAGGAAAAGCTGTCTTGTACCTTTGCATTTTTCTCCCAAACGAAGGACACTAGAATTAAAATTTTAAAGCCTCCTGTTAGGCCATCATCTACACGACATAGCCCTGAATTTTCCAATGCGCAGCTCTTTGCAAAAGAGAGATATTGGCAAGGAAAAGCTGTCTTGTACCTTTGCATTTTTCTCCCAAACGAAGGACACTAGAAAGAACATTTTAAAGCCTCCTGTTAGGCCATCATCTACACGACATAGCCCTAAATTCTCCAATGCGCAGCTCTTTGCAAAAGAGAGATATTGGCAAGGAAAAGCTGTCTTGTACCTTTGCATTTTTCTCCCAAACGAAGGACACTAGAAAGAACATTTTAAAGCCTCCTGTTAGGCCATCATCTACACGACATAGCCCTAAATTTTCCAATGCGCAGCTCTTTGCAAAAGAGAGATATTGGCAAGGAAAAGCTGTCTTGTACCTTTGCATTTTTCTCCCAAACGAAGGACACTAGAAAGAAAATTTTAAAGCCTCCTGTTAGGCCATCATCTACACGACATAGCCCTGAATTTTCCAATGCGCAGCTCTTTGCAAAAGAGAGATATTGGCAAGGAAAAGCTGTCTTGTACCTTTGCATTTTTCTCCCAAACGAAGGACACTAGAATTAAAATTTTAAAGCCTCCTGTTAGACCATCATCTACACGGCATAGCCATGAATTTTCCAATGCGCAGCTCTTTGCAAAAGAGAGATATTGGCAAGGAAAAGCTGTCTTGTACCTTTGCATTTTTCTCCCAAACGAAGGACACTAGAATTAAAATTTTAAAGCCTCCTGTTAGGCCATCATCTACACGACATAGCCCTGAATTTTCCAATGCGCAGCTCTTTGCAAAAGAGAGATATTGGCAAGGAAAAGCTGTCTTGTACCTTTGCATTTTTCTCCCAAACGAAGGACACTAGAATTAAAATTTTAAAGCCTCCTGTTAGGCCATCATCTACACGACATAGCCCTGAATTTTCCAATGCGCAGCTCTTTGCAAAAGAGAGATATTGGCAAGGAAAAGCTGTCTTGTACCTTTGCATTTTTCTCCCAAACGAAGGACACTAGAAAGATAATTTTAAAGCCTCCTGTTAGGCCATCATCTACACGACATAGCCCTGAATTTTCCAATGCGCAGCTCTTTGCAAAAGAGAGATATTGGCAAGGAAAAGCTGTCTTGTACCTTTGCATTTTTCTCCCAAACGAAGGACACTAGAAAGAAAATGTTAAAGCCTCCTGTTAGGCCATCATCTACACGACATAGCCCTGAATTTTCCAATGCGTAGCTCTTTGCAAAAGAGAGATATTGGCAAGGAAAAGCTGTCTTGTACCTTTGCATTTTTCTCCCAAACGAAGGACACTAGAAAGAAAATGTTAAAGCCTCCTGTTAGGCCATCATCTACACGACATAGCCCTGAATTTTCCAATGCGCAGCTCTTTGCAAAAGAGAGATATTGGCAAGGAAAAGCTGTCTTGTACCTTTGCATTTTTCTCCCAAACGAAGGTCACTAGAAAGAAAATTTTAAAGCCTCCTGTTAGGCCATCATCTACACGACATAGCCCTGAATTTTCCAATGTGTAGCTCTTTGCAAAAGAGAGATATTGGCAAGGAAAAGCTGTCTTGTACCTTTGCATTTTTCTCCCAAACGAAGGACACTAGAAAGAAAATTTTAAAGCCTCCTGTTAGGCCATCATCTACACGACATAGCCCTGAATTTTCCAATGCGCAGCTCTTTGCAAAAGAGAGATATTGGCAAGGAAAAGCTGTCTTGTACCTTTGCATTTTTCTCCCAAACGAAGGACACTAGAATTAAAATTTTAAAGCCTCCTGTTAGTGCTTCATCTACACGGCATAGCCCTGAATTTTCCAATGCGTAGCTCTTTGCAATAGAGAGATATTGGCAAAGAAAAGCTGTCTTGTACCTTTGCATTTTTCTCCCAAACGAAGGACACTAGAATTAAAATTTTAAAGCCTCCTGTTAGGCCATCATCTACACGACATAGCCCTGAATTTTCCAATGCGCAGCTCTTTGCAAAAGAGAGATATTGGCAAGGAAAAGCTGTCTTGTACCTTTGCATTTTTCTCCCAAACGAAGGACACTAGAATTAAAATTTTAAAGCCTCCTGTTAGACCATCATCTACAAGGCATAGCCATGAATTTTCCAATGCGCAGCTCTTTGCAAAAGAGAGATATTGGCAAGGAAAAGCTGTCTTGTACCTTTGCATTTTTCTCCCAAACGAAGGATACTAGAATTAAAATTTTAAAGCCTCCTGTTAGGCCATCATCTACACGACATAGCCCTGAATTTTCCAATGCGCAGCTCTTTGCAAAAGAGAGATATTGGCAAGGAAAAGCTGTCTTGTACCTTTGCATTTTTCTCCCAAACGAAGGACACTAGAAAGAAAATGTTAAAGCCTCCTGTTAGGCCATCATCTACACGACATAACCCTGAATTTTCCAATGCGCAGCTCTTTGCAAAAGAGAGATATTGGCAAGGAAAAGCTGTCTTGTACCTTTGCATTTTTCTCCCAAACGAAGGTCACTAGAAAGAAAATTTTAAAGCCTCCTGTTAGGCCATCATCTACACGACATAGCCCTGAATTTTCCAATGCGTAGCTCTTTGCAAAAGAGAGATATTGGCAAGGAAAAGCTGTCTTGTACCTTTGCATTTTTCTCCCAAACGAAGGACACTAGAAAGAAAATTTTAAAGCCTCCTGTTAGGCCATCATATACACGACATAGCCCTGAATTTTCCAATGCGCAGCTCTTTGCAAAAGAGAGATATTGGCAAGGAAAAGCTGTCTTGTACCTTTGCATTTTTCTCCCAAACGAAGGACACTAGAAATAAAATTTTAAAGCCTCCTGTTAGTGCTTCATCTACACGGCATAGCCCTGAATTTTCCAATGCGTAGCTCTTTGCAATAGAGAGATATTGGCAAGGAAAAGCTGTCTTGTACCTTTGCATTTTTCTCCCAAACGAAGGACACTAGAATTAAAATTTTAAAGCCTCCTGTTAGGCCATCATCTACACGACATAGCCCTGAATTTTCCAATGCGCAGCTCTTTGCAAAAGAGAGATATTGGCAAGGAAAAGCTGTCTTGTACCTTTGCATTTTTCTCCCAAACGAAGGACACTAGAAAGAAAATTTTAAAGCCTCCTGTTAGGCCATCATCTACACGACATAGCCCTGAATTTTCCAATGCGCAGCTCTTTGCAAAAGAGAGATATTGGCAAGGAAAAGCTGTCTTGTACCATTGCATTTTTCTCCCAAACGAAGGACACTAGAAAGAAAATTTTAAAGCCTCCTGTTAGGCCATCATCTACACGACATAGCCCTGAATTTTCCAATGCGCAGCTCTTTGCAAAAGAGAGATATTGGCAAGGAAAAGCTGTCTTGTACCATTGCATTTTTCACCCAAACGAAGGACACTAGAAAGAACATTTTAAAGCCTCCTGTTAGGCCATCATCTACACGACATAGCCCTGAATTTTCCAATGCGCAGCTCTTTGCAAAAGAGAGATATTGGCAAGGAAAAGCTGTCTTGTACCTTTGCATTTTTCTCCCAAACGAAGGACACTAGAAAGAAAATTTTAAAGCCTCCTGTTAGGCCATCATCTACACGACATAGCCCTGAATTTTCCAATGCGCAGCTCTTTGCAAAAGAGAGATATTGGCAAGGAAAAGCTGTCTTGTACCATTGCATTTTTCTCCCAAACGAAGGACACTAGAAAGAAAATTTTAAAGCCTCCTGTTAGGCCATCATCTACACGACACAGCCCTGAATTTTCCAATGCGCAGCTCTTTGCAAAAGAGAGATATTGGCAAGGAAAAGCTGTCTTGTACCTTTGCATTTTTCTCCCAAACGAAGGTCACTAGAAAGAAAATTTTAAAGCCTCCTGTTAGGCCATCATCTACACGACATAGCCCTGAATTTTCCAATGCGCAGCTCTTTGCAAAAGAGAGATATTGGCAAGGAAAAGCTGTCTTGTACCTTTGCATTTTTCTCCCAAACGAAGGTCACTAGAAAGAACATTTTAAAGCCTTCTGTTAGGCCATCATCTACACGACATAGCCCTGAATTTTCCAATGCGTAGCTCTTTGCAAAAGAGAGATATTGGCAAGGAAAAGCTGTCTTGTACCTTTGCATTTTTCTCCCAAACGAAGGACACTAGAAAGAAAATTTTAAAGCCTCCTGTTAGGCCATCATCTACACGACATAGCCCTGAATTTTCCAATGCGCAGCTCTTTGCAAAAGAGAGATATTGGCAAGGAAAAGCTGTCTTGTACCTTTGCATTTTTCTCCCAAACGAAGGACACTAGAATTAAAATTTTAAAGCCTCCTGTTAGGCCATCATCTACACTACATAGCCCTGAATTTTCCAATGCGCAGCTCTTTGCAAAAGAGAGATATTGGCAAGGAAAAGCTGTCTTGTACCTTTGCATTTTTCTCCCAAACTAAGGTCACTAGAAAGAAAATTTTAAAGCCTCCTGTTAGGCCATCATCTACACGACATAGCCCTGAATTTTCCAATGCGTAGCTCTTTGCAAAAGAGAGATATTGGCAAGGAAAAGCTGTCTTGTACCTTTGCATTTTTCTCCCAAACGAAGGACACTAGAAAGAAAATTTTAAAGCCTCCTGTTAGGCCATCATCTACACGACATAGCCCTGAATTTTCCAATGCGCAGCTCTTTGCAAAAGAGAGATATTGGCAAGGAAAAGCTGTCTTGTACCTTTGCATTTTTCTCCCAAACGAAGGACACTAGAAAGAAAATTTTAAAGCCTCCTGTTAGGCCATCATCTACACGACATAGCCCTGAATTTTCCAATGCGCAGCTCTTTGCAAAAGAGAGATATTGGCAAGTAAAATCTGTCTTGTACCATTGCATTTTTCTCCCAAACGAAGGACACTAGAAAGAAAATTTTAAAGCCTCCTGTTAGACCATCATCTACACGGCATAGCTATGAATTTTCCAATGCGCAGCTCTTTGCAAAAGAGAGATATTGGCAAGGAAAAGCTGTCTTGTACCTTTGCATTTTTCTCCCAAACGAAGGACACTAGAAAGAAAATTTTAAAGCCTCCTGTTAGGCCATCATCTACACGACATAGCCCTGAATTTTCCAATGCGCAGCTCTTTGCAAAAGAGAGATATTGGCAAGGAAAAGCTGTCTTGTACCTTTGCATTTTTCTCCCAAACGAAGGACACTAGAATTAAAATTTTAAAGCCTCCTGTTAGACCATCATCTACACGGCATAGCCATGAATTTTCCAATGCGCAGCTCTTTGCAAAAGAGAGATATTGGCAAGGAAAAGCTGTCTTGTACCTTTGCATTTTTCTCCCAAACGAAGGACACTAGAATTAAAATTTTAAAGCCTCCTGTTAGGCCATCATCTACACGACATAGCCCTGAATTTTCCAATGCGCAGCTCTTTGCAAAAGAGAGATATTGGCAAGGAAAAGCTGTCTTGTACCTTTGCATTTTTCTCCCAAACGAAGGTCACTAGAAAGAAAATTTTAAAGCCTCCTGTTAGGCCATCATCTACACGACATAGCCCTGAATTTTCCAATGCGTAGCTCTTTGCAAAAGAGAGATATTGGCAAGGAAAAGCTGTCTTGTACCTTTGCATTTTTCTCCCAAACGAAGGACACTAGAAAGAAAATTTTAAAGCCTCCTGTTAGGCCATCATCTACTCGACATAGCCCTGAATTTTCCAATGCGCAGCTCTTTGCAAAAGAGAGATATTGGCAAGGAAAAGCTGTCTTGTACCATTGCATTTTTCTCCCAAACGAAGGACACTAGAAAGAAAATTTTAAAGCCTCCTGTTAGACCATCATCTACACGGCATAGCCATGAATTTTCCAATGCGCAGCTCTTTGCAAAAGAGAGATATTGGCAAGGAAAAGCTGTCTTGTACCTTTGCATTTTTCTCCCAAACGAAGGACACTAGAATTAAAATTTTAAAGCCTCCTGTTAGGCCATCATCTACACGACATAGCCCTGAATTTTCCAATGCGCAGCTCTTTGCAAAAGAGAGATATTGGCAAGGAAAAGCTGTCTTGTACCTTTGCATTTTTCTCCCAAACGAAGGACACTAGAAAGAACATTTTAAAGCCTCCTGTTAGGCCATCATCTACACGACATAGCCCTGAATTTTCCAATGCGCAGCTCTTTGCAAAAGAGAGATATTGGCAAGGAAAAGCTGTCTTGTACCTTTGCATTTTTCTCCCAAACGAAGGTCACTAGAAAGAAAATTTTAAAGCCTCCTGTTAGGCCATCATCTACACGACATAGCCCTGAATTTTCCAATGCGCAGCTCTTTGCAAAAGAGAGATATTGGCAAGGAAAAGCTGTCTTGTACCTTTGCATTTTTCTCCCAAACGAAGGTCACTAGAAAGAACATTTTAAAGCCTTCTGTTAGGCCATCATCTACACGACATAGCCCTGAATTTTCCAATGCGTAGCTCTTTGCAAAAGAGAGATATTGGCAAGGAAAAGCTGTCTTGTACCTTTGCATTTTTCTCCCAAACGAAGGACACTAGAAAGAAAATTTTAAAGCCTCCTGTTAGGCCATCATCTACACGACATAGCCCTGAATTTTCCAATGCGCAGCTCTTTGCAAAAGAGAGATATTGGCAAGGAAAAGCTGTCTTGTACCTTTGCATTTTTCTCCCAAACGAAGGACACTAGAAAGAAAATTTTAAAGCCTCCTGTTAGGCCATCATCTACACTACATAGCCCTGAATTTTCCAATGCGCAGCTCTTTGCAAAAGAGAGATATTGGCAAGGAAAAGCTGTCTTGTACCTTTGCATTTTTCTCCCAAACTAAGGTCACTAGAAAGAAAATTTTAAAGCCTCCTGTTAGGCCATCATCTACACGACATAGCCCTGAATTTTCCAATGCGTAGCTCTTTGCAAAAGAGAGATATTGGCAAGGAAAAGCTGTCTTGTACCTTTGCATTTTTCTCCCAAACGAAGGACACTAGAAAGAAAATTTTAAAGCCTCCTGTTAGGCCATCATCTACACGACATAGCCCTGAATTTTCCAATGTGCAGCTCTTTGCAAAAGAGAGATATTGGCAAGGAAAAGCTGTCTTGTACCTTTGCATTTTTCTCCCAAACGAAGGACACTAGAAAGAAAATTTTAAAGCCTCCTGTTAGGCCATCATCTACACGACATAGCCCTGAATTTTCCAATGCGCAGCTCTTTGCAAAAGAGAGATATTGGCAAGGAAAATCTGTCTTGTACCATTGCATTTTTCTCCCAAACGAAGGACACTAGAAAGAAAATTTTAAAGCCTCCTGTTAGACCATCATCTACACGGCATAGCTATGAATTTTCCAATGCGCAGCTCTTTGCAAAAGAGAGATATTGGCAAGGAAAAGCTGTCTTGTACCTTTGCATTTTTCTCCCAAACGAAGGACACTAGAAAGAAAATTTTAAAGCCTCCTGTTAGGCCATCATCTACACGACATAGCCCTGAATTTTCCAATGCGCAGCTCTTTGCAAAAGAGAGATATTGGCAAGGAAAAGCTGTCTTGTACCTTTGCATTTTTCTCCCAAACGAAGGACACTAGAATTAAAATTTTAAAGCCTCCTGTTAGACCATCATCTACACGGCATAGCCATGAATTTTCCAATGCGCAGCTCTTTGCAAAAGAGAGATATTGGCAAGGAAAAGCTGTCTTGTACCTTTGCATTTTTCTCCCAAACGAAGGACACTAGAATTAAAATTTTAAAGCCTCCTGTTAGGCCATCATCTACACGACATAGCCCTGAATTTTCCAATGCGCAGCTCTTTGCAAAAGAGAGATATTGGCAAGGAAAAGCTGTCTTGTACCTTTGCATTTTTCTCCCAAACGAAGGTCACTAGAAAGAAAATTTTAAAGCCTCCTGTTAGGCCATCATCTACACGACATAGCCCTGAATTTTCCAATGCGTAGCTCTTTGCAAAAGAGAGATATTGGCAAGGAAAAGCTGTCTTGTACCTTTGCATTTTTCTCCCAAACGAAGGACACTAGAAAGAAAATTTTAAAGCCTCCTGTTAGGCCATCATCTACACGACATAGCCCTGAATTTTCCAATGCGCAGCTCTTTGCAAAAGAGAGATATTTGCAAGGAAAAGCTGTCTTGTACCTTTGCATTTTTCTCCCAAACGAAGGACACTAGAAAGAAAATTTTAAAGCCTCCTGTTAGGCCATCATCTACACGACATAGCCCTGAATTTTCCAATGCGCAGCTCTTTGCAAAAGAGAGATATTGGCAAGGAAAAGCTGTCTTGTACCTTTGCATTTTTCTCCCAAACGAAGGTCACTAGAAAGAAAATTTTAAAGCCTCCTGTTAGGCCATCATCTACACGACATAGCCCTGAATTTTCCAATGCGCAGCTCTTTGCAAAAGAGAGATATTGGCAAGGAAAAGCTGTCTTGTACCTTTGCATTTTTCTCCCAAACGAAGGACACTAGAAAGAAAATTTTTAAGCCTCCTGTTAGGCCATCATCTACACGGCATAGCCCTGAATTTTCCAATGCGCAGTTCTTTGCAAAAGAGAGATATTGGCAAGGAAAAGCTGTCTTGTACCATTGCATTTTTCTCCCAAACGAAGGACACTAGAAAGAAAATTTTAAAGCCTCCTGTTAGACCATCATCTACACGGCATAGCCATGAATTTTCCAATGCGCAGCTCTTTGCAAAAGAGAGATATTGGCAAGGAAAAGCTGTCTTGTACCTTTGCATTTTTCTCCCAAACGAAGGACACTAGAATTAAAATTTTAAAGCCTCCTGTTAGGCCATCATCTACACGACATCATGGGAGGGTGAGGAGGTCCACTGGGAGAGACCAAGTGAAGAGGTGAGGTTAAGGAGTTTAGAGGCAGGGGATTGTGTGGGGATGTCAATAGGGATGTTGAAATCGCCTAGGATAATGGTAGGAATGTCAGAAGAGAGGAAGTGAGGAAGCCAGGAAGCAAAGTTGTCGATGAATTTGGAAGCAGTGCCAGGGGGGGCGGTAAATGACAGCTACTCTAAGATGGACTGGTTGGAAGAGGCATATGGCGTGGACCTCAAATGTAGAGAATATAAGGGATGGTTCTGGTGGTATGAGTTGGTAGGAGTAACTAGAAGGTAAAAGGACCCCAACACCACCCCCATGGCGACCCCCAGGTCGGGGTGTGTGTGTGAATGTAAGGCCCCCAGCAGAGAGAGCAGCAGCAGTAGTGTCAGAGGGCATAATCCAAGTTTCAGTAATGGCTAGTAGGTGTAGGGAGTTGGAAATGAAAAGGTCATGAGTGGGGACCAGTTTGTTACAAACAGATCTGGCATTCCAGAGGGCACAGGATAGGGGGTATGAGTTTGTGGGAGAGATGTGAATTAGATTTTCAGGGTTGCTGTAGCGATGAGGTGGGATTAACTTTGAGGGCAGGGATGATGAGAGAGTAGTGATGGTACGGGTGCCTGAGCTAGGAGGGGAAACTGCAGGAGGTGGGCAGGGAGGGAGGTCAGTGTGATGTGGATGGGGGTGTGGGGAGGTGACAGGGAAGGGAGAGAGGGAGCAGGGCTGAGTTGTGGGGTAGCAGGACCATGGGGCAGAGGTGAATGAAAGTGGGGTAACAGGAAAGGTGGGGGAAGGAAACAGAGGGATGGAGGGGAGACAGAGGAGGGGAGAGAGGAGGAGGTGGAGGAGACTAGTGGGGAAGGATAAAGATACATTATTAGGTAGACACTGAGTGATGTGGGGAGTATAAGAAAACCTTGACATAGTGTTAAGTAGGTAAATAGGTTGAAGTAGTGGAAGTAGGAGAGGAGACTGTAAGGCAATCCGAGCAGAAGAATTGCAGAAATGCAGGTGAGAAAAGCAGTGTAGGCTCAAGGGGTGTAGATTTAGTATGAAATGAGTCAAAAGCGTAGATAAAGTGGGTGCAGAAATGTATTTGGAGTGTAAGAAATGAAAGGATTGTGAGAGGTTTAAGAAGCAATGGTAATTATGTTAGATGTTTTAAGTGTTTGCAGGTAAAATTGCATTGGTGCAGCTGTGCTTAAAAAACAAAATTACAATAATACAGATACAGGCATTTGTAGGTGAAATGGATGGTTTATGAAATGTCCAAGTAAGGTAGTTCTGTGCTATGTAATCAGATGCAACAATCAGGAGGTGAGTGATCTGAGGAGTAAGTGACTCACATTTGTTATTAGTTCTTCAGTTTTCTTTGTTTTGTTAGATTGGTGTGCTTCTGTTTTCCTTCTTTTTCACTTCGATTGAACGCTGATTGAACACTGCTGTTATGTGTCAATTTTATCACGCTTTGATAAAAATGCACGCTTAGATCAATAAATGCACAGCCAAATGGCTTTGCACAGCCTACACCATTGGACTTAAGTAGAAGACTATTACAAGTGAAACCAATAATTGAAATCTGTAACCACACCCCACCCCCTCAAATGCCAGGCAATAAATTACCTTAAAAACAACAACCAGGCATTCCACAAAGATTAAACTGGGTCTATATCATTCAAAACTTTAAAAAAGTACTTCAAAATCACATACTATGCAATAATGTTTCAATTTGCATAACCCAGCAGAATTAGCTTTGCATATATAGATATAGTGCAGCAGAATATATTGGTGGTTGTAGTCAATTGTAATTACCTGTAGGTGACAAGAAGAGAAGAAACGTCAATTCACAATCGATATCAGCTGAAGATAAATTAACGCTGATTGAACGCTGCTGTTATGTGTCAATTTTATCACGCTTTGATAAAAATGCACGCTTAGATCAATAAATGCACAGCCAAATGGCTTTGCACAGCCTACACCATTGGACTTAAGTAGAAGACTATTACAAGTGAAACCAATAATTGAAATCTGTAACCACACCCCACCCCCTCTAATGCCAGGCAATAAATTACCTTAAAAACAACAACCAGGCATTCCACAAAGATTAAACTGGGTCTATATCATTCAAAACTTTAAAAAAGTACTTAAAAATCACATACTATGCAATAATGTTTCAATTTGCATTACCCAGCAGAATTAGCTTTGCATATATAGATATAGTGCAGCAGAATATATTGGTGGTTGTAGTCAATTGTAATTACCTGTAGGTGACAAGAAGAGAAGAAACGTCAATTCACAATCGATATCAGCTGAAGATAAATTAACGCTGATTGAACGCTGCTGTTATGTGTCAATTTTATCACGCTTTGATAAAAATGCACGCTTGGATCAATAAATGCACAGCCAAACGGCTTTGCACAGCCTACACCATTGGACTTAAGTAGAAGACTATTACAAGTGAAACCAATAATTGAAATCTGTAACCACACCCCACCCCCTCAAATGCCAGGCAATAAATTACCTTAAAAACAACAACCAGGCATTCCACAAAGATTAAACTGGGTCTATATCATTCAAAACTTTAAAAAAGTACTTAAAAATCGCATACTATGCAATAATGTTTCAATTTGCATTACCCAGCAGAATTAGCTTTGCATATATAGATATAGTGCAGCAGAATATATTGGTGGTTGTAGTCAATTGTAATTACTCAGCAGAATTAGCTTTTCATATATAGATATAGTGCAGCAGAATATATTGGTGGTTGTAGTCAATTGTAATTACCCAGCAGAATTAGCTTTGCAAATATAGATATAGTGCAGCAGAATATATTGGTGGTTGTAGTCAATTGTAATTACCCAGCAGAATTAGCTTTGCATATATATAGTGCAGCAGAATATATTGGTGGTTGTAGTAAATTGTAATTACCCAGCAGCAGCTCTACTGCACTCAACATCACCAGTGCTCACAATATATATAATGCTATATACTATGCCATAGTGGTGCTTACTATATAACACCCCCTACTGCGTTCCCCCTGGCAATGAGCATGACACCCAGAGAGTGAAACCCCTGGCAATGAGCATGACACCCAGCACGTGAAACTCTTGGCATTGAGCAGTAAGTGACTCACATTTGTTATTAGTTCTTCAGTTTTCTTTGTTTTGTTAGATTGGTGTGCTTCTGTTTTCCTTTTTTTTCACTTCGATTGAACGCTGATTGAACACTGCTGTTATGTGTCAATTTTATCACGCTTTGATAAAAATGCACGCTTAGATCAATAAATGCACAGCCAAATGGCTTTGCACAGCCTACACCATTGGACCAGAGAAAAAAAATATGCTGGCAGAAAAATCCAATTGAGTGATTAAACAGCTCTTCATTTTCTGGCTTTATTTTTATGCTAACAAATTTGTTCTCTGAAAAGTGTCCACAAAGCCAAGTCTCTGATTAACACCTTTGTAAGGATGGTTTTTCACCTATTACTAAATTAAACTTGCTTCATTGGAAAGGCAGCAAGATGCATCCTCATTTCAATGGTAAGTCAACCTTCTTGCCCTATGTTCCCTGTCAACGGATGAAGACGCATCATTATCTACCGCAGTCATTTTGGCCCAATAGATATGCAAGAAGTTTAGATTCCCCTTTCTTTGCAGGTAGAGGAAGGAAAAGGAAGAGGTCTGTAGCCTCTTCAAGATCGCAGGACCAGAGATTGTCCTCTGCTTCTGCCAAATCCACTGCATGACACTGGGGCTTTCTTGCAGGAGCCCACACCAGTGGGGGCACGTCTAAAACTCTTCAGTCAGTTCTGGATTCATTCGGACCTGGACTCGTGGGTTTTACAAATAGTGTCCCAAGGGTACAAACTGGGGTTTCAAGACGTTCCCCCTCACCGATTGTTCAAATTGGCCTTAGTCAGCAGGGAGAAGGTTTTTATTCAAGCCTCTTCGTGGTCCCGAAGCCGGACGGCTCAGTCAGACCAATCTTAAATCTGAAATCCCTCAATTTCTTCCTAAAGAAATTCAATTTCAAGATGGAATTTCTCAGGGCAGTGATCTCCAGTCCGGAGGACGGAGATTTCATGGTTTTGGTAGACATAAAGGATGCCTACTTACATGTTCCCATTTAGCCACTGCCTCAAGCTACCTAAGGTTTGCAATTCAGGATTGTCATGACCAATTTCAGACATTGCCGTTTGGTCTGTCCACGGCTCCGAGGATTTTCACCAGGGTGATGGCGGAAATTATGGTTCTCCTTCGCAAGCAAGGAGTCACAATTATCCCGTACTTGGATGATCTCCTGATAAAGGCGAGATCCAGGGACCAGTTGGTGCAAAACATTGCACTCTCCCTGACAGTTCTTCAACAACATGGTTGGCTCCTAAACTTGCCAAAATCGCAGTTGGTCCCAATGACGCGGTTGTTGTTTTTGGGAGTCATACTGTTAGGCGCCGGGGTCCGCTTGATGGTCTGCGCGGCCCGGCGCCTAGCAACTAGAGACGCCGTGCACGTACAGCCGCCGGCTTCCTAGCAACGCTAGACGCCGGGTGCGCTGAGCCGCACGGACCCTAGCAACGGGGACGCCACTGGCGGACCGCGTTCCCCGTTGCTAGGCTTTAGGAAATTAAGATATTCACCTGCTCTCTGGCCGTGCAGCAAGGCAGCTGCACGGCATTTATTCTAATCAGCCTTTAGCAGCTGATTGGAGGACTCCTTGTTAAATACACTCCCAGGGCTTCTCACAGACGCCGGTAATAGCTTCCTGCATGCTGCCTTTGTTTGCTGAGAGTCTGTTTCCAGTCCTGCTGTATCCGGTCATTCCAGTCCGCAGAAGTCCGGTATTCGGGAGTTGTCATCTCATCCCAAGAGGTCGTTTGGTTCCCTGGAGTCCTGACTGATCACCGTTTTATATCCAGTGGTGTTCGTGAGTTGCGGCTCTGCCGTGTGTTGCGGCTCAGCCGCTTTACCTTTTATATTTTGTGTTTGGAGCATTTGCGGAGGGTTCCGCTTCCACAAGTCCTCTCTGGTACTTGGCGGTGCCGGGTAGGAGAATTGGACAAGTGGATATTTTGGTTGTCCTTTTTCCTGGCGGTTTCTCCGCACATATTATAGTTTTGAGTTTGCTTAGCCCCTGGCCTGGTTGTTTAGTTAGAGGGCCTCTTGTTATCACCCTGTCTCAGGTTTCCCTTTGTCTCTCATTAAGACCGGGGGGCATCGAAGTTGGGCAGACATAATCCGCCCTTCAAACGCGGCTGCCAAGGGCTCAAGAAACCATAGTCTCGCAGGGGATTTCTGACAACATGGGTGAGACAACAGAGTTAGGGCGCCAGGGGCTATTTTCCTGTCCTGCTCCCTTCCCCAGCATTCCGTTCCAGTGCTCCAGTCCTTGCCATAAGATCTTCTCTGACCAGAGTGCTGGAATCATAACATTATTACCGGCCATACCAAAACTTAAAATTAAACGGGGTTTAATTTTTTCTCATTCAGTTTTGTGAGAGTTTATCGGCCTCATGAATCCAACAGGTTTAGGGCCAAATCCTGGTCAGCTCTTAGTCAGCCAGATTCAAGAACTTACTCAGATGGTTCAGGATCTTTTTCTTCGGGTGAAGTCGCAGGAAGATCTTTTGCGAGCTTCCCCAAGGGTAGTCCCTGAACCAAAGATGCATTTGCCTGACCGTTTTTCTGGTGATAGAAAAGAGTTTTTTAATTTTTAAGAATCCTGTAAACTTTATTTTCGTTTAAGACCGACTTCCTCGGGTACTGAATCTCAGCGGGTCGGGTTTATTATTTCTTTGCTCCAGGGGGATCCTCAGACCTGGGCATTTGGTTTAAGAGCAGAGGATCCGGCATTGTTGTCAATTGACGCTTTTTTTGAGTCTTTAGGGCTCTTGTATGATGACCCTGATAGAGAGGCGTCCGCTGAAAGTCAGTTGCGCGCTCTCAGACAGGGTAGAAATCCTGCAGAGGTTTATTGTACGGAGTTTCGCCGTTGGTCGAACGACTGTGGCTGGAATGACCCAGCCCTGCGCAGTCAGTTTCGCCTCGGCTTATCAGAGTCTATAAAAGACAGTCTCCTTCAGTACCCCGCTCCTGAGACTCTCGATAAACTCATGGAGCTTTCTATTAAGATTGATCGTCGTCTCAGAGAGCGGAGGGCTGAAAAAGGAGCACCTGTAAGGTCAAGTCCGTGTGTATATTCCATTCCTGAAGACGTAGAGGAGACCATGCAGATGGGTCTCTCCCGGCTGTCTCCTGAAGAAAGAGCCAGAAGGCAAAATTCTGGTCTTTGTCTGTACTGTGGGGGTAAGGGACATTTTGCTCGTAATTGTCCAAACAAGTCGGGAAACGCTTTGACCAGGTGAATTGTGAGGGGGTTCACCTAGGTCTGCAGCTTATCTCCTCGAATAACTCCCTTTTAGTCCCAGTTAAAGTTTCCTTTGGCAGCCTCAGTTCTTTGGTGTCGGCTTTTGTTGACAGTGGAGCTGCAGGAAACTTTATGGATTTAACTTGGGCTAAGGCCTTAGGCATTCCTCAGTTACCTTTGGGTAGGTGTGTCACCATGCATGGCTTAGATGGGAGTCCGCTGTCTAATGGGATTATTTCTCTCCGTACACCCCCTGTACTACTTACAGTAGGAGCTCTACATTCCGAGAAAATCGAGTTCTTTCTTACACATTGCCCAGCAGTTCCAGTTGTTCTGGGTCACCCTTGGCTGGCCTTTCATAATCCCACCATTGATTGGCGGTCGGGGGAGATTTCACATTGGGGTACTTTTTGTGATAAGGAATGTATCACGTTTCCAGTCAGAGTAGCAGCTATCATTCCAGAACTCATTCCGGTGGAATACCAGGAGTTTGCTGATGTTTTCTCCAAAGGCAATGCGGACATTCTGCCTCCCCATCGGCCTTATGATTGTGCTATTGAGTTAATTCCTGGTGCCGCATTGCCAAAGGGAAGATTATATGCATTATCCGGGCCAGAAACTGCGACTATGAATGATTATGTAAAGGAGAGCCTTGAGAAAGGATTTATTAGACCATCAAAATCTCCTTTAAGTGCAGGCTTCTTCTTTGTGGAGAAAAAGGATGGCTCGCTTAGACCTTGCATTGATTTTAGAGCCCTGAATAAGATCTCAGTTAAAAACACCTATCCTTTGCCGTTGATTTCTGTACTCTTTGATCAGTTACGTTCTGCTGTGATTTTTTCTAAAATTGACCTTAGAGGAGCGTACAACCTCATCCGAATTAAATCTGGAGATGAGTGGAAAACGGCCTTCAGTACTCAGTCGGGTCACTACGAATACCTGGTGATGCCGTTCGGCCTGTCCAATGCTCCGGCAGTTTTTCAAGACCTCATTAACGATGTGCTCCGTGACTTCCTAGGGAAATTCGTGGTCGTTTACTTAGACGACATCCTGATTTTTTCTAAATCAATGGAACAACATGTTACCCAGGTGCGTCTGGTTCTTCAAAATTTATGTGAGAATCATTTATATGCCAAGCTGGAGAAGTGTGAGTTTCATGTCACGGAAGTATCTTTTTTAGGGTACATAATTTAACATGGAACCAAAGAAACTCCAGGCCATCCTTAGTTGGGCGCAACCCACCAATTTAAAAGCAATTAAGCGTTTTTTAGGGTTTGCGAATTATTATAGGAGGTTCATTCATTCTTTTTCTGACCTGGTTGCTCCCATTGTAGCTCTGACAAAGAAAGGAGCGGATCCTACCAACTGGTCGCGTGAAGCTGAGTTGTCCTTTCGGGCCTTGAAACAAGCCTTTGTCTCGGCTCCAGTCCTCAGACATCCTAATCCGGAATTGCCCTTTGTGGTGGAGGTTGATGCCTCGGAGGTTGGAGTGGGGGCTATCCTTTCTCAAAAGGATCCGGAGTCTCTGGAGTTACATCCTTGTGCCTTTATGTCCAGGAAATTCTCCTCCGCTGAATCCAACTATGACGTTGGTAATCGGGAGTTACTGGCGGTAAAATGGGCTTTCGAGGAGTGGAGGCATTGGCTGGAGGGAGCAAAACATACTATTTCGGTATTGACTGACCATAAGAACCTGCAATAGATTGAATCGGCTAAGCGGCTTAATGCCCGGCAGGCACGTTGGGCATTATTTTTTACGCGTTTCAAATTTATAATCACTTTCAGGCCTGGTTCCAAGAATACTAAGGCTGATGCCCTGTCACATAGCTTTCTTCCGGTTCACAATAACAATCCTGTTACCCCCATACTTCCATCTTCGGTCATCTGGGCGGGCCTCACACAAGATTTATTTACCCAGTTAAAACAGCTTCAACACCAAGCTCCTAGAATTACTCCTGCTGGTCGTCTTTACGTCCCTGAGTTTTTGAGAGTTACTGTTTTAACGGAATTCCATGATAACAAAGTTTCAGGGCATCCAGGAGTCTCTAAGACATTGGAGTTAGTCTCTCGCTCAGTATGGTGGCCTGGTCTTTCTAAAGACGTCAAGGAATTTGTTTATTCATGTCAGGTTTGTGCACAGCATAGGGTTCCCCGTTCCTTGCCCATCGGGCAACTTATGCCCTTAAATGTTCCTCTCAGGCCATGGTCTCATATTTCCATGGATTTTGTGGTTGACCTTCCCCTTTCAGCCGGATTCCGAGTCATATGGGTGGTAGTGGACCGTTTTAGTAAAATGGCTCATTTTATTGCTCTTCCCCGATTGCCTTCTGCCCAAGGGTTGGCAGTTTTGTTTCTCCGCCATGTATTCAGGCTTCATGGGTTACCTACTGATATTGTTTCTGATCGGGGTCCACAATTCATCGCACAATTCTGGAAATGTTTTTGTGCCTCATTGAAGATGAAATTGTCGTTAACATCCGGTTACCACCCACAATCCAACGGGCAAACCGAACGAGTTAACCAATCATTGAAACAATATTTGCGCTTGTATTCAGCCAAACTCCAGAATGATTGGTCCGAGTTTCTTCCGTTGGCTGAATTTGCTTACAATAATTCTTGTCATTCCTCCACTAAAGAGTCTCCATTCTTTTCAGTTTTTGGTTTTCACCCCAGAGCTAATTCTTTTTTTCATCATTCCTCAGTCTCCTCGCTTACCTTAACCTCCCATCTCAGAGCCATTTGGAAAAAGGTGCACCTTGCTCTCAGAAAAGCGGCCTTTCGAGAGAAGAAATTTTCTGACAGGCTCCGACGTCCTTGCACTTTTAAGGTGGGAGATAGGGTGTGGTTGTCGACTCGCAACATCAGGCTTCGACAATCCTCAGCTAGACTGGGACCCAAATTTATTTGGCCATTTCTTATTATTAAAAGAGTCAACCCAGTTGCCTTTCGGTTACGTTTACCAAGATCTCTCAGGATTGGAAATACGTTTCATTGTTCCCTGTTGAAACAATACGTTTCTTCCAGTAGATTTCCTCGGAAGATCTCTCAGGGTAGATCTCCAGTGGATGTACAGGGACAACAGGAGTTCTTGGTAGAGAAGGTTCTCGATTCCAAATTGTCCCGGGATCGGCTGTATTTTCTGGTTCACTGGAAAGGCTATGGTCCGGAGGAAAGGTCTTGGGTCCTGGATAAGGATCTTCATGCCCCGAGGCTCAAGAGGGCATTTTTTCGGGAATTTCCTCAGAAACCTGGCTTTAGGGGTTCCTTGACCCCTCCTCAAGGGGGGGGTACTGTTAGGCGCCGGGGTCCGCTTGATGGTCTGCGCGGCCCGGCGCCTAGCAACTAGAGATGCCGTGCACGTACAGCCGCCGGCTCCCTAGCAACGCTAGACGCCAGGCGCGCTGAGCCGCACGGACCCTAGCAACGGGGACGCCACTGGTGGACCGCGTTCCCCGTTGCTAGGCTTTAGGAAATTAAGATATTCACCTGCTCTCTGGCCGTGCAGCAAGGCAGCTGCACAGCATTTATTCTAATCAGCCTTTAGCAGCTGATTGGAGGACTCCTTGTTAAATACACTCCCAGGGCTTCTCACAGATGCCGGTAATAGCTTCCTGCATGCTGCCTTTGTTTGCTGAGAGTCTGTTTCCAGTCCTGCTGTATCCGGTCATTCCAGTCCGCAGAAGTCCGGTATTCGGGAGTTGTCATCTCATCCCAAGAGGTTGTTTGGTTCCCTGGAGTCCTGACTGATCACCGTTTTATATCCAGTGGTGTTCGTGAGTTGCGGCTCTGCCGTGTGTTGCGGCTCAGCCGCTTTACCTTTTATATTTTGTGTTTGGAGCATTTGCGGAGGGTTCCGCTTCCACAAGTCCTCTCTGGTACTCGGCGGTGCCGGGTAGGAGAATTGGACAAGTGGATATTTTGGTTGTCCTTTTTCCTGGCGGTTTCTCCGCACATATTATAGTTTTGAGTTTGCTTAGCCCCTGGCCTGGTTGTTTAGTTAGAGGGCCTCTTGTTATCACCCTGTCTCGGGTTTCCCTTTGTCTCTCATTAAGACCGGGGGGCATCGAAGTTGGGCAGACATAATCCGCCCTTCAAACGCGGCTGCCAAGGGCTCAAGAAACCATAGTCTCGCAGGGGATTTCTGACAACACGGGTGAGACAACAGAGTTAGGGCGCCAGGGGCTATTTTCCTGTCCTGCTCCCTTCCCCAGCATTCCGTTCCAGTGCTCCGGTCCTTGCCATAAGATCTTCTCTGACCAGAGTGCTGGAATCATAACACATACTGGACACAGAAGAGGTTTTCTTCCAGTGGAAAGGCTATGGAGATCCAGAGTCTGGTCAAACAAATTCTGAAACCAGCAAGAGTGTTAATCCATCAATGCATTCAGTTGCTGGGGAAGATGGTTGTGGCCTACGAGACCATTCAGTTTGGCAGGTTCCATGCCAGAGTGTTCCAGTGGGACCTGTTGGACAATTGGTCCGGATCCCACCTACACATGCACCGGAGGATAATCCTGTCTTCCAAGACCAGAATCTCACTCCATTGGTGGCTGCACAGTTCTCACCTCCTAGAGGGGCGATGGTTCGGGATCCAGGACTGGATCCTAGGGACCACAGATGCAACCCTCCGAGGCTGGGGAGCAGTCACACAGGGGGAAAACGTCCAAGGAAGATGGTCAAGTCAGGAAAGTTGTCTCCACATAAATGTTCTGGAGTTAAGGGCCATTTAATAACTGCAGACACAGTACACACTGGGACGGGTGCCCAGCATCCTCAACAGACTAAGAGAAAAGGATTTACCGGTAGGTATTAAAATCCTAGTTTCTCTAACGTCCTAGAGGATGCTGGGGACTCCGTAAGGACCATGGGGATAGACGGGCTCCACAGAGTTCATGATCTTCACTGAGGTAGCGCACAGCACTGCAGCTGTGCGCCATTGCTCCCATACACCTCACATACTCCGGTCACTGTAAGGGTGCAGGGCGCAGGGGGGGCGCCCTGGGCAGCAATATAAACCTCTTTTTGGCAAAAATATAACATATATACAGCTGGGCACTGTATATATGTATGAGCCCCCACCAATTTTACAGTTTAAGCGGGACAGAAGCCCGCCGCCGAGGGGGCGGGGCTTCTCCCTCAGCACTCACCAGCGCCATTTTTTCTCCACAGCACCGCTGAGAGGAAGCTCCCCGGACTCTCCCCTGCTTATACCACGGTAGAGAAGAGGGTTGAAAAGAGAGGGGGGCACATAATTCGGCGCAAATTACATACAGCAGCGCTACTGGACAAACATTAAGTTACTGTGTTATTCCTGGGT
Organism: Pseudophryne corroboree; assembly: GCF_028390025.1. NCBI lineage: Eukaryota > Metazoa > Chordata > Amphibia > Anura > Myobatrachidae > Pseudophryne > Pseudophryne corroboree. The sequence goes on along the minus strand of NW_026970223.1, from coordinate 324,402 downwards.
TATATAGCGCTGGGGAGTGTGCTGGCATACTCTCTCTCTGTCTCTCCAAAGGGCCTTGTGGGGAAACTGTCTTCAGAAAAAGTATTCCCTGTGTGTGTGGTGTGTCGGTACACGTGTGTCGACATGTCTGAGGAAGAAGGCTATATTAGAGAGGAGCGGGAGCAAATGAATGTGGTGTCTCCGCTGACACCTGATTGGATGGATATGTGGAATGTTTTAAATGCTAGTGTAAACTCATTGTACAAAAGATTAGACAAGGCTGAAGCTTTGGGACAGTCAGGGACTCAACCCATGCCTGATCCTATGTTGCAGGGACTGTCAGGGTCTCATAAGCGCCCACTATCCCAGATTGTTGACACAGATACCGACACGGATTCTGACTCCAGTGTCGATTACGATGATGCAAAGTTACAGCCAAAATTGGCAAAATCCATTCGATATATGATTATGGCAATAAAAGATGTTTTGCACATCACAGAGGAACCCCCTGTCCCTGACAAGAGGGAACATATGTACAAGGGAAAGAAGCCTGAGGTAACCTTTGAGGGGGTCACACGAGCTGAACGAGTTATGTGAAAAAGCTTGGGAATCTCCAGATAAAAGACTGCAGATTTCCAAAAGGATTCTTATGGCGTATCCTTTTCCATCAACGGATAGGTTACGATGGAAATCCTCCCATAGGATGGACAAAGCATTAACACGCACAGCTACAGTTGGAAAATCAAATTTTTTACCTTATGTTCCCTCACAGCATAAGAAAGCTCCGCATTATCAAATGCAGTCCTTTCGGTCACAAAGAAACAAGAAAGTGCGAGGTGCGTCCTTTCTTGCCAGAGGTAGGGGCAGAGGAATAAAGCTGCACAACACAGCTAGTTCCCAGGAACAGAAGTCCTCCCCGGCCTCTACAAAATCTACCTCATGACGCTGGGGCTCCACTGGCAGAGTCCGGCCCATGTGATGTCATGCAGCTGCTCTGACCACGCCTCCTGTTTCTCCGTTGCCGACCCCATTTTGAAACCGTGCCCCCGCACCGCTCCATCTCCGACTTGGAAATGGAGTGTTGTTGACCCCCCTCCCCCCCCCCCCTTCACCGATTCACAGGCAGAGGTGATCGCATTATCTGCGGGGTGCCGCAGAAAATGCAGGCGGATGCGTATGCTCTTAGCAGTTTTTGCAGTTGGATTGCGATCCAACCTGAATCAGGCCCTATTACCTATCACAATGCACTGCGGGTAGTACAAAATGGGGTTAATATAGGAGAAAAAACCCCAGAGCTGTGCTCCTTAATTGTCCCTGGTGGCTAGTGGAGCAGCTGCCCAGTAATCAGTGTCCACGCCAGTGCGCACACGGCCCGCCCCCATCAGCGGCCTCGTGATCCCGGAGGGCGGTGTGTGTGTGACTGACCTTAGGAAGAAACCGGAGCCTCCGCTGCAGTGACCCAGCAACCGGGGCACGGGAGTATACTGCGCCACTGGGAGTGATGGAGCTGCAGTAAAGAGGTCTATTAGACCTAGCCTGCTGCAGCCCTTGTAGATTCTTATAAAAAAAGTTCTTCTTTTCTTGCCAAAATTAATAGCTAAGAATAGGCTGCCTGAGGCAGCCCCCTGTTAAGTGGCCTGCTACTGAAGGCACCAACTACAAACTGAGCTCCCTGTTCATGGAAGCGAGGTTATAGAGGAGGGGGCGCTGAGCATCTTGGGAACAGTCAAAAGCTTTGAGCCTGTTGGTGCCTCAGATCAAGATCCTACTCTGGTGTACATATACAATGTGAATCCTTGTGGAGTCCAGTGTACCCCACAGAAGAAATGAATGCGTCACACCCATTGGCAGCAACATTAGAATAGCTGCTGATGGGCACAATTGAGAAAGGAAGGGGGGAAAACATTTGAATCCAGCACATATATGTAATTTGAATATGTAATTTGTACCTTCCTACTTTAAAATGTAATGGATGAACCTCACCCTGTGAGAACTATCTTCATGATCAAGAGATCTCATATGCAAGATAAGTATGTGTTGGGATAGGGCTGTGGAGGGCGGCTGCTCGGGCACACCCCTGTCAAGTTAAGGAGATTCAACTGAGGAAGCACAAGGGAACTCTCATCTGGGAACAACAACTGCAGGGAGAACACATTTTCAGACGAATGTGGGAGGGCAGAAGGCTGCCTAATACTGAAGCACCCCCAAACAACAAACCAAATGCAACAACTACTGCAAGCATTCCTGGGGGAAGGCCTGCAGCAGATGGATTTGCATATAGTGATGTCATCCAAGCAGTGGGCATAGTTGGCTGCAACCCTCGTCTGCATATGAAAAGAGAAAAGGGTCACGCAGGGCATGGCGGCCTTTGTGGGGTTGCGCTTGGATGACCCCTAAATCGCTTTATACACCCCCACCCCCCATCAGTGTGGGCTCATGTTGGCCATGCCCCAGCCCCTGAAGCATTCAAGCTGATTTCTTGCAGCAGCTGGACCCAGAAACAGCTCCAGAGTTGCTCTACAAGACAAGTAAAAGGGTGTGAGCCCTGCAGCACCACCTGTAGTTTGCATACACACATATATAGGACAGCATCTCTTATATGCCCCAGGGTCAATAAAATAGTATCCTTATCTAGGGTATCCATCCCCACAGATAAGGTATCCGTCCATGCCGCTACAGCACTACACACCCAGGCCGACGCAATTGCCGGTCTGAGTAAGGTACCTGAATGTGTATAAATGGACTTCAGGGTAATCTCCTGTTTGCGGTCAGCAGACTCTTTGAGGGTAGCCGTATACTGGGACGGGAGGGCTACCTTCTTGGATAAGCGTGTTAATGCTTTGTCCACCCTAGGGGAGGATTCCCATCGTAACCTATCCATTGATGGGAAAGGATACGCCATAAGAATCCTTTTGGAAATCTGCAGTCTTTTATCTGGAGATTCCCAAGCTTTTTCACATAACTCGTTCAGCTCGTGTGACCCCCTCAAAGGTTACCTCAGGCTTTTTCACCTTGTACATATGTACCCTCTTGTCAGGGACAGGGGGTTCCTCCCTGATGTGCAAAACATCTTTTATTGCCATAATCATATATCGAATGGATTTTGCCAATTTTGGCTGTAACTTTGCATCATCGTAATCGACACTGGAGTCAGAATCCGTGTCTGTATCTGTGTCAACAATCTGGGATAGTGGGCGCTTATGAGACCCTGACAGTCCCTGCAACATAGGATCAGGCATGGGTTGAGACCCTGACTGTCCCAAAGCTTCAGCCTTGTCTAATCTTTTGTGCAATGAGTTTACACTAGCATTTAAAACATTCCACATATCCATCCAATCAGCTGTCGGCGGAGACACCACATTCATTTGCTCCTGCTCCTCTCTAATATAGCCTTCTTCCTCAGACATGTCGACACATGTGTACCGACACACCACACACACAGGGAATGCTTTTTCTGAAGACAGTTTCCCCACAAGGCCCTTTGGAGAGACAGAGAGAGAGTATGCCAGCACACACCCCAGCGCTATATAACCCAGGAATACACAGTAACTTAATGTTTGCCCAGTAGTACTGCAGCATGTAATTTGCGCCAAATTATGTGCCCCCCCCCCCCCCTCTTTTCAACTCTCTTGTCTACCGTGGTATAAGCAGGGGAGAGTCCGGGGAGCTTCCTCTCAGCGGTGCTGTGAAGAAAAAATGGCGCTGGTGAGTGCTGAGGGAGAAGCCCCGCACCCTCGGCGGCAGGCTTCTGTCCCGCTTAAACTGTAAAATTGGCGGGGGCTCATACATATATACAGTGCCCCGCTGTATATGTGTTATATTTTTGCCAAAAAGAGGTTTATATTGCTGCCCAGGGTGCCCCCCCCCCCCCCCTGCGCCCTGCACCCTTACAGTGACCGGAGTGTGTGAGGTGTATGGGAGCAATGGCGCACAGCTGCAGTGCTGTGCGTTACTTCAGTGAAGATCATGAAGTCTTCTGCCGCCTCTGAAGTCTTCTTTTCTTCTCATACTCACCCGGCTTCTATCTTCCGGCTCTGCAAGGGGGACGGAGGCGCGGCTCTGGGACGGACGGCGAGGGTGAGATCCTGCGTACCAATCCCTCTGGAGCTAATGGTGTCCAGTAGCCTAAGAAGCAGGACCTTGCAACTCAGAGAGTAGGGCTGCTTCTCTCCCCTCAGTCCCTCGATGAGGGAGTCTGTTGCCAGCAGTGCTCCCTGAAAATTAAAAACCTAACAAAATACTTTCTGTCAGAAAGCTCAGGAGAGCTCCTGAAAAGCACCCAGTCTCCACTGGGCACAGTATCAAACTGAGGTCTGGAGGAGGGGCATAGAGGGAGGAGCCAGTGCACACCCAGAACTAAAGTCTTTCTTAAAGTACCCATGTCTCCTGCGGAGCCTATCTATCCCCATGGTCCTTACGGAGTCCCCAGCATCCTCTAGGACGTTAGAGAAAATAGGATTTTAATACCTACCGGTAAATCCTTTTCTCTTAGTCCGTAGAGGATGCTGGGCACCCGTCCCAGTGCGTACTGTGTCTGCAGTTATTAAATGGCCCTTAACTCCAGAACATTTATGTGGAGAAAACTTTCCTGACTTGACCATCTTCCTTGGATGTTTTCCCCCTGTGTGACTGCTCCCCAGCCTCGGAGGGTTGCATCCATGGTCCCTAGGATCCAGTCCTGGATCCCGAACCATCGCCCCTCTAGGAGGTGAGAACTGTGCAGCCACCAATGGAGTAAGATTCTGGTCTTGGAAGACAGGATTATCCTCCGGTGCATGTGTAGGTGGGATCCGGACCACTTGTCCAACAGGTCCCACTGGAACACTCTGGCATGGAACCTGCCAAACTGAATGGCCTCGTAGGCCGCAACCATCTTCCCCAGCAACAGAATGCATTGATGGATTAACACTCTTGCTGGTTTCAGAATTTGTTTGACCAGACTCTGGAACTCCATAGCCTTTCCACTGGAAGAAAGCCTCTTCTGTGTCCAGTATGACTCCCAGAAACAACAACCGCGTCATTGGGACCAACTGCGATTTTGGCAAGTTTAGGAGCCAACCATGTTGTTGAAGAACTGTCAGGGAGAGTAGATGTTTTGCACCAACTGGTCCCTGGATCTCGCCTTTATCAGGAGATCATCCAAGTACTGCATAATTGTGACTCCTTGCTTGCGAAGGAGAACCATCATTTCCACCATCACCCTGGGGAAAATCCTCGGAGCCGTGGACAGACCAAACGGCAACGTCTGAAATTGGTAATGACAATCCTGAATTGCAAACCTTAGGTAGCTTGATGCAGTGGCTAAACGGGAACATGTAATTAGGCATCCTTATGTCTACCAAAACCATGAAATCTCCTTCCTCCGGACTGGAGATCCCTACCCTGAGAGATTCCATCTTGAAATTGAATTTCTTCAGGTAGAAATTGAGGGATTTCAAATTTAAGATTGGTCTGACTGAGCCGTCCGGCTTCGGGAGCACGAAGAGGCTTGAATAAAAACCTTCTCCCTGATGACTAAGGCCGATTTGAACAATCGGTGAGGGGGAACGTCTTGAAACCCCAGTTTGTACCCTTGTGACACTATTTGTAAAACCCACGAGTCCAGGTCCAAATTAATCCAGAACTGACTGAAGTGTTTTAGACGTGCCCCCACTGGTGTGGGCTCCTGCAAGAGAGCCCCAGCGTCATGCAGTGGATTTGGCAGAAGCAGAGGACGATCTCTGCTCCTGCGATCTTGAAGAGGCTACAGACCTCTTCCCTCTTCTCCTTCCTCTACCTGCAAAGAAAGGGGAATCTTAACTTCTTGCATATCTATTGGGACAAAATGACTGCGTTAGACAATGATGCGTCTTTATCCGTTGAGAGGGAACATAGGGCAAGAAGGTTGACTTACCTGCGGGAGCTGCCGAGATCAAATTAACTAGGCCGTTGCCAAACAAGGCTTCACCTTCAAAGGGAAGAGACTCCCTTTCTTCTTGGAGTCAGCATCAGCATTCCCTTGGTGAATCCACAATGCCCTCCTATCCGAGACTGCCATGAAATTGGCCCGTGAACTCAAGAGTCCTATATCCCTTGCAGTCGTAAGTATGCTGCAGTGTCCTTGATATGATCCAACGTAAGGAGTATCCCATCTCTCCAAGATATCTATATCGGAAGACAAGGTATTCGACCAATTCTTGAATACTACTACTCACCCATGCGCATGTAATGGCAGGTCTAAGTAATGTACCCATGGTTACATAACTAGAAATAATGTAGCTTCCTGCATATGATCCGCTGGATTTGTGACAGGGCCCCGTGCAGAACAGGGGGTGACTCCCACTTTATTCTGTCCGCAGCAGGAAATTAATAAACAATCGGAAACCTTTTGGGGATTTGAAACCATCTTGTCGAGCTGGCCCAGACTTTCTCAAACAGAGATGGAGGAACGTTACATCAGCTTTCATTATATATCTATATATACATACATATAGACCCCTTTGTCAGGAACAGCAGGGTCCTCAGTGATGTTAATATGTCCTTAATATCCACAATCATGTACTGAATGCTCCTTGCCAATATTGGATCTAATCAGGAAATATTATGGTCGACATAGGAATCAGTGTCCGAGTCAGTATCAGTGTGTAGTAACATTTTTGCGGGCCTGAGGGAAAAGAAGCATAGCCATGAACATCACATCTATTCTCTACGTCTGTGTCTGGGACACAGATTTATCCAACCTCACTCTGATATTATTGAAACTTTCACCCAGTCAGTTATTGGTGGTGCCAACAGGGCCACCATCATATGTCTGCATTCCTAATATAGTTTCCTCTTGGGAAAAACATTCAGCCACCGACATGTTGACACACATGTACCAAGTACCCACAGACACATCGGCTTATCGGGGATAGACCTACAGTAAATCTGTCAGAGGGACAGAGAGGATTTTTCAGCTCACAACCCAGCGCCAAAAGTACACAGTCTGGGAAATAATAAACTCTATAGTGATAGACTTGTAACGCTCTATAGATGTGCTGGTGAGGTGAGGAAGAAGCCCCGCCGCTGTAATGGCACGCTTCTGTCCCGCTCAGAAACAAATAATTAATTACGCTGGCGGGGTAAGGACAGTGCCCAGGCACTAATGTCCACTTTTGCCAGCCTTTTGTGAGGAATTTATGCTGCCCAGGGTGCCCCCCCCCCCACCCACATGCCCTGCACCCTGCAGTGCCTGTGTTTGTGTGGAAGCATGGCGCACAGCATTCCGCTCGCTGCGTGGTACCTCAGAATGCCGTCACTGGAGAAGAAGTCTTCTGTTCTTCTGCTACTCGCCTGTCTTCTGACTTCTGGCTCTGTAAGGGGGTGATGGCAGGCTACGGGAGTGGGCATCTAGGCGTACCCAGCGATCAGCACCCTCAGGAGCTAATGGTGTCCTGTCAGCCAGAAGCAGAGCCACTATCCCAGATTGTTGACACAGATACAGACACGGATTCTGACTCCAGTGTCGATTACGATGATGCAAAGTTACAGCCAAAATTGGCAAAATCCATTCGATATATGTAGGCCGGACACACAGCAGGTGAGGGGGGGGGTGGCTGGACACACAGCAGGGAGGGGGGGTAGGCAGGACACACAGCAGGGGAGGGGAGGGTGGCCGGACAAAAAGCAGGGAGGGGGGGGGGTAGGCCGGACACACAGCAGGGGAGGGGGGGTGGCTGGACACACAGCAGGTGAGGGGGGGGCTGGACACACAGCAGGTGAGGGGGGGGGGCTGGACACACAGCAGGTGAGGGGGGGGGCTGGACGCACAGCAGGTGAGGGGGGGGGCTGGACACACAGCAGGTGAGGGGGGGGGCTGGACACACAGCAGGTGAGGGGGGGGGCTGGACACACAGCAGGTGAGGGGGGGGGCTGGACACACAGCAGGTGAGGGGGGGGGTGGCTGGACACACAGCAGGGAGGGGGGGTAGGCAGGACACACAGCAGGGGAGGGGAGGGTGGCCGGACAAAAAGCAGGGAGGGGGGGGGTAGGCCGGACACACAGCAGGGGAGGGGGGGTGGCTGGACACACAGCAGGTGAGGGGGGGGGGCTGGACACACAGCAGGTGAGGGGGGGGGGGCTGGACACACAGCAGGTGAGGGGGGGGGCTGGACACACAGCAGGTGAGGGGGGGGGGCTGGACACACAGCAGGTGAGGGGGGGGGGGGCTGGACACACAGCAGGTGAGGGGGGGGGCTGGACACACAGCAGGTGAGGGGGGGGGCTGGACACACAGCAGGTGAGGGGGGGGGCTGGACACACAGCAGGTGAGGGGGGGGGGCTGGACACACAGCAGGTGAGGGGGGGGGGGGCTGGACACACAGCAGGTGAGGGGGGGGGGGCTGGACACACAGCAGGTGAGGGGGGGGTGGCTGGACACACAGCAGGGAGGGGGGGGTAGGCAGGACACACAGCAGGGGAGGGGAGGGTGGCCGGACAAAAAGCAGGGAGGGGGGGGGGTAGGCCGGACACACAGCAGGGGAGGGGGGGGGGGTGGACACACAGCAGGTGAGGTGGGGGCTGGACACACAGCAGGTGAGGGGGGGGGGGCTGGACACACAGCAGGTGAGGGGGGGGGCTGGACACACAGCAGGTGGGGGGGGGGGGGCTGGACACACAGCAGGTGAGGGGGGGGGGCTGGACACACAGCAGGTGAGGGGGGGGCTGGACACACAGCAGGTGAGGGGGGGGGCTGGACACACAGCAGGTGAGGGGGGGGCTGGACACACAGCAGGTGAGGGGGGGGTGGGCTGGACACACAGCAGGTGAGGGGGGGGGGCTGGACACACAGCAGGTGAGGGGGGGGGCTGGACACACAGCAGGTGAGGGGGGGGGGCTGGACACACAGCAGGTGAGGGGGGGGGCTGGACACACAGCAGGTGAGGGGGGGGGCTGGACACACAGCAGGTGAGGGGGGGGGCTGGACACACAGCAGGTGAGGGGGGGGGCTGGACACACAGCAGGTGAGGGGGGGTGGGCTGGACACACAGCAGGGGAGGGGAGGGTGGCCGGACACACAGCAGGGGAGGGGAGGGTGGCCGGACACACAGCAGGGGAGGGGAGGGTGGCCGGACACACAGCAGGGGAGGGGAGGGTGGCCGGACACACAGCAGGGAGGGGAGGGGGTAGGGGGTGGCCGAACACAGCAGGAAGAGGGGGGAGTTGCCGAACACACAGCAGGGGAGGGGAGGGGATGGTGGCCAGACAAACAGCAGGGGAGGGGGGGGGGAGGGTAGGCCGGACACACAGCAGGTGAGGGGGGGGGGTGGCTGGACACACAGCAGGGAGGGGGGGTAGGCAGGACACACAGCAGGGGAGGGGAGGGTGGCCGGACAAAAAGCAGGGAGGGGGGGGGGGTAGGCCGGACACACAGCAGGGGAGGGGGGGTGGCTGGACACACAGCAGGTGAGGGGGGGGCTGGACACACAGCAGGTGAGGGGGGGGGGCTGGACACACAGCAGGTGAGGGGGGGGGGCTGGACACACAGCAGGTGAGGGGGGGGCTGGACACACAGCAGGTGAGGGGGGGGGCTGGACACACAGCAGGTGAGGGGGGGGGGGCTGGACACACAGCAGGTGAGGGGGGGGGCTGGACACACAGCAGGTGAGGGGGGGGGCTGGACACACAGCAGGTGAGGGGGGGGCTGGACACACAGCAGGTGAGGGGGGGGGGCTGGACACACAGCAGGTGAGGGGGGGGGGCTGGACACACAGCAGGTGAGGGGGGGGGTGGCTGGACACACAGCAGGGAGGGGGGGTAGGCAGGACACACAGCAGGGGAGGGGAGGGTGGCCGGACAAAAAGCAGGGAGGGGGGGGTAGGCCGGACACACAGCAGGGGAGGGGGGGTGGCTGGACACACAGCAGGTGAGGGGGGGGCTGGACACACAGCAGGTGAGGGGGGGGGGGGGGCTGGACACACAGCAGGTGAGGGGGGGGGCTGGACACACAGCAGGTGAGGGGGGGGGCTGGACACACAGCAGGTGAGGGGGGGGGGCTGGGCACACAGCAGGTGAGGGGGGGGCTGGACACACAGCAGGTGAGGGGGGGGGGGCTGGACACACAGCAGGTGAGGGGGGGGGGCTGGACACACAGCAGGTGAGGGGGGGGGCTGGACACACAGCAGGTGAGGGGGGGGGGCTGGACACACAGCAGGTGAGGGGGGGGGTGGCTGGACACACAGCAGGGAGGGGGGGTAGGCAGGACACACAGCAGGGGAGGGGAGGGTGGCCGGACAAAAAGCAGGGAGGGGGGGGGGGTAGGCCGGACACACAGCAGGGGAGGGGGGGTGGCTGGACACACAGCAGGTGAGGTGGGGGCTGGACACACAGCAGGTGAGGGGGGGGGGCTGGACACACAGCAGGTGAGGGGGGGGGCTGGACACACAGCAGGTGAGGGGGGGGGCTGGACACACAGCAGGTGAGGGGGGGGGCTGGACACACAGCAGGTGAGGGGGGGGGGGCTGGACACACAGCAGGTGAGGGGGGGGGCTGGACACGCAGCAGGTGAGGGGGGGGGGGCTGGACACGCAGCATGGGAGGGGGGGTAGGCCGGACACACAGCAGGGGAGGGGAGGGTGGCCGGACACACAGCAGGGGAGGGGAGGGTGGCCGGACACACAGCAGGGGAGGGGAGGGTGGCCGGACACACAGCAGGGGAGGGGAGGGTGGCCGGACACACAGCAGGGAAGGGGAGGGTGGCCGGACAAACAGCAGGGAGGGGGGGGGGGGTAGGCCGGACACACAGCAGGGGAGGAGGGGGGGGCTGGACACACAGCAGGTGAGGGGGGGGGCTGGACACACAGCAGGTGAGGGGGGGTAGGCCGGACACACAGCAGGGAGGGGGGGGGGGGTAGGCCGCCGGACACACAGCAGGGGAGGGGAGGGTGGCCGGACAAACAGCAGGGAGGGGGGGTAGGCCGGACACACAGCAGGTGAGGGGGGGGGGGTGGCTGGACACACAGCAGGTGAGGGGGGGGGTCTGGACACACAGCAGGGAGGGGGGGGGGTAGGCCGGACAAACAGCAGGGAGGGGGTAGGCCGTAGGCCGGACACACAGCAGGGAGGGGGGGGGGCAGGACACACAGCAGGGGGGGGGTAGGCCAGACACACAGCAGGTGAGGGGGGGGGGGCTGGACACACAGCAGGGAGGGGGGGGGGTAGGCTGGACACACAGCAGGTGAGGGGGGGGGGGGCTGGACACACAGCAGGTGAGGGGGGGGGCTGGACACACAGCAGGTGAGGGGGGGGGGTAGGCCGGACACACAGCAGGTGAGGGGGGGGTGGCTGGACACACAGCAGGGAGGGAAGGGGGTAGCCTTATTATAATAACCGTGTGGGGGAGGAGTCTGCGGCGGTGGGTGAATGAGATGTGGGGGCAGGCTGCTAAGGGTGCAGGGGAGGAGGGGAAGGGAGCCGGATGGATCTGAATGTGAGCCGCACGTAAGGGACCATACTGATCCTCCCCACCTCAGCCCGCTGGTGCTGCTGCTGCTGCTGCCTGACTTCTTCCGTGCAGCACAGCTGTCTTCTCCGGCTGCCGCTGCCGCTCCCGCACCCGCTTCAGGTGTGGGGGTAAAACTAGAGATGAGCGGGTTCGGTTTCTCTGAATCCGAACCCGCCAGAACTTCATGTTTTTTTTCACGGGTCCGAGCGACTCGGATCTTCCCGCCTTGCTCGGTTAACCCGAGCGCGCCCGAACGTCATCATGACGCTGTCGGATTCTCGCGAGGCTCGGATTCTATCGCGAGACTCGGATTCTATATAAGGAGCCGCGCGTCGCCGCCATTTTCACACGTGCATTGAGATTGATAGGGAGAGGACGTGGCTGGCGTCCTCTCCGTTTAGACACTTGATTTACTAATTTTGGGGAGCATTAGGAGTACTCAGTAGTGTACAGTGCAGAGTTTTGCTGATAGTGACCAGTGACCACCACTTTTATTTATAATCCGTTCTCTGCCTGAAAAAAGCGATACACAGCACACAGTGACTCAGTCACATACATACCATTTCTGTGTGCACTGCTCAGGCTCAGGCCAGTGTGCTGCATCATCTATATATATTATATATCTGTCTGACTGCTCAGCTCACACAGCTTATAATTGTGGGGGAGACTGGGGAGCACTACTGCAGTGCCAGTTATAGGTTATAGCAGGAGCCAGGAGTACATAATATTATATTAAAATTAAACAGTGCACACTTTTGCTGCAGGAGTGCCACTGCCAGTGTGACTAGTGACCAGTGACCTGACCACCAGTATATAATATTAGTAGTATACTATCTCTTTATCAACCAGTCTATATTAGCAGCAGACACAGTACAGTGCGGTAGTTCACGGCTGTGGCTACCTCTGTGTCGGCACTCGGCAGCCCGTCCATAATTGTATATACCAGTGACCTAACCGTGGTTTTTTTTTCTTTCTTTATACATACATACTAGTTACGAGTATACTATCTCTTTATCAACCAGTCTATATATTAGCAGCAGACACAGTACAGTGCGGTAGTTCACGGCTGTGGCTACCTCTGTGTCGGCACTCGGCAGCCCGTCCATAATTGTATATACCACCTAACCGTGGTTTTTTTTTCTTTCTTTATACATACATACTAGTTACGAGTATACTATCTCTTTATCAACCAGTCTATATATTAGCAGCAGACACAGTACAGTGCGGTAGTTCACGGCTGTGGCTACCTCTGTGTCGGCACTCGGCAGCCCGTCCATAATTGTATATACCACCTAACCGTGGTTTTTTTTTCTTTCTTTATACATACATACTAGTTACGAGTATACTATCTCTTTATCAACCAGTCTATATATTAGCAGCAGACACAGTACAGTGCGGTAGTTCACGGCTGTGGCTACCTCTGTGTCGGCACTCGGCAGCCCGTCCATAATTGTATATACCACCTAACCGTGTTTTTTTTTTCTTTCTTTATACATACATACTAGTTACGAGTATACTATCTCTTTATCAACCAGTCTATATATTAGCAGCAGACACAGTACAGTGCGGTAGTTCACGGCTGTGGCTACCTCTGTGTCGGCACTCTGCAGCCCGTCCATAATTGTATATACCACCTAACCGTGGTTTTTTTTTCTTTCTTTATACATACATACTAGTTACGAGTATACTATCTCTTTATCAACCAGTCTATATATTAGCAGCAGACACAGTACAGTGCGGTAGTTCACGGCTGTGGCTACCTCTGTGTCGGCACTCGGCAGCCCGTCCATAATTGTATATACCACCTAACCGTGGTTTTTTTTTCTTTCTTTATACATACATACTAGTTACGAGTATACTATCTCTTTATCAACCAGTCTATATATTAGCAGCAGACACAGTACAGTGCGGTAGTTCACGGCTGTGGCTACCTCTGTGTCGGCACTCGGCAGCCCGTCCATAATTGTATATACCACCTAACCGTGGTTTTTTTTTCTTTCTTTATACATACATACTAGTTACGAGTATACTATCTCTTTATCAACCAGTCTATATATTAGCAGCAGACACAGTACAGTGCGGTAGTTCACGGCTGTGGCTACCTCTGTGTCGGCACTCGGCAGCCCGTCCATAATTGTATATACCACCTAACCGTGGTTTTTTTTTCTTTCTTTATACATACATACTAGTTACGAGTATACTATCTCTTTATCAACCAGTCTATATATTAGCAGCAGACACAGTACAGTGCGGTAGTTCACGGCTGTGGCTACCTCTGTGTCGGCACTCGGCAGCCCGTCCATAATTGTATATACCACCTAACCGTGGTTTTTTTTCTTTCTTTATACATACATACTAGTTACGAGTATACTATCTCTTTATCAACCAGTCTATATATTAGCAGCAGACACAGTACAGTGCGGTAGTTCACGGCTGTGGCTACCTCTGTGTCGGCACTCGGCAGCCCGTCCATAATTGTATACTAGTATCCAATCCATCCATCTCCATTGTTTACCTGAGGTGCCTTTTAGTTGTGCCTATTAAAATATGGAGAACAAAAATGTTGAGGTTCCAAAATTAGGGAAAGATCAAGATCCACTTCCACCTCGTGCTGAAGCTGCTGCCACTAGTCATGGCCGAGACGATGAAATGCCAGCAACGTCGTCTGCCAAGGCCGATGCCCAATGGCATAGTACAGAGCATGTCAAAACCAAAACACCAAATATCAGTAAAAAAAGGACTCCAAAACCTAAAATAAAATTGTCGGAGGAGAAGCGTAAACTTGCCAATATGCCATTTACCACACGGAGTGGCAAGGAACGGCTGAGGCCCTGGCCTATGTTCATGGCTAGTGGTTCAGCTTCACATGAGGATGGAAGCACTCAGCCTCTCGCTAGAAAACTGAAAAGACTCATGCTGGCAAAAGCACCGCAAAGAACTGTGCGTTCTTTGAAATCCCAAATCCACAAGGAGAGTCCAATTGTGTCGGTTGCGATGCCTGACCTTCCCAACACTGGACGTGAAGAGCATGCGCCTTCCACCATTTGCACGCTCCCTGCAAGTGCTGGAAGGAGCACCCGCAGTCCAGTTCCTGATAGTCAGATTGAAGATGTCAGTGTTGAAGTACACCAGGATGAGGAGGATATGGGTGTTGCTGGCGCTGGGGAGGAAATTGACAAGGAGGATTCTGATGGTGAGGTGGTTTGTTTAAGTCAGGCACCCGGGGAGACACCTGTTGTCCGTGGGAGGAATATGGCCGTTGACATGCCAGGTGAAAATACCAAAAAAATCAGCTCTTCGGTGTGGAGGTATTTCACCAGAAATGCGGACAACAGGTGTCAAGCCGTGTGTTCCCTTTGTCAAGCTGTAATAAGTAGGGGTAAGGACGTTAACCACCTCGGAACATCCTCCCTTATACGTCACCTGCAGCGCATTCATAATAAGTCAGTGACAAGTTCAAAAACTTTGGGTGACAGCGGAAGCAGTCCACTGACCAGTAAATCCCTTCCTCTTGTAACCAAGCTCACGCAAACCACCCCACCAACTCCCTCAGTGTCAATTTCCTCCTTCCCCAGGAATGCCAATAGTCCTGCAGGCCATGTCACTGGCAAGTCTGACGAGTCCTCTCCTGCCTGGGATTCCTCCGATGCATCCTTGCGTGTAACGCCTACTGCTGCTGGCGCTGCTGTTGTTGCCGCTGGGAGTCGATGGTCATCCCAGAGGGGAAGTCGTAAGCCCACTTGTACTACTTCCAGTAAGCAATTGACTGTTCAACAGTCCTTTGCGAGGAAGATGAAATATCACAGCAGTC
This sequence comes from Pseudophryne corroboree, assembly GCF_028390025.1. Lineage (NCBI taxonomy): Eukaryota > Metazoa > Chordata > Amphibia > Anura > Myobatrachidae > Pseudophryne > Pseudophryne corroboree. The sequence continues at coordinate 309,150 of NW_026970223.1, read as the reverse complement.
ATCCTACTGCAAAGCGGATAACTGAGTCCTTGACAACTATGTTGGTGTTAGACGTGCGTCCGGTATCCGCCGTTAGTTCACAGGGAACTAGACAATTTATTGAGGCAGTGTGCCCCCGTTACCAAATACCATCTAGGTTCCACTTCTCTAGGCAGGCGATACCGAGAATGTACACGGACGTCAGAAAAAGACTCACCAGTCTCCTAAAAAATGCAGTTGTACCCAATGTCCACTTAACCACGGACATGTGGACAAGTGGAGCAGGGCAGGGTCAGGACTATATGACTGTGACAGCCCACTGGGTAGATGTATGGACTCCCGCCGCAAGAACAGCAGCGGCGGCACCAGTAGCAGCATCTCGCAAACGCCAACTCTTTCCTAGGCAGGCTACGCTTTGTATCACCGCTTTCCAGAATACGCACACAGCTGAAAACCTCTTACGGCAACTGAGGAAGATCATCGCGGAATGGCTTACCCCAATTGGACTCTCCTGTGGATTTGTGGCATCGGACAACGCCAGCAATATTGTGTGTGCATTAAATATGGGCAAATTCCAGCACGTCCCATGTTTTGCACATACCTTGAATTTGGTGGTGCAGAATTTTTAAAAAAACGACAGGGGCGTGCAAGAGATGCTGTCGGTGGCCAGAAAAATTGCGGGACACTTTCGGCGTACAGGCACCACGTACAGAAGACTGGAGCACCACCAAAAACTACTGAACCTGCCCTGCCATCATCTGAAGCAAGAAGTGGTAACGAGGTGGAATTCAACCCTCTATATGCTTCAGAGGTTGGAGGAGCAGCAAAAGGCCATTCAAGCCTATACAATTGAGCACGATATAGTAGGTGGAATGCACCTGTCTCAAGTGCAGTGGAGAATGATTTCAACGTTGTGCAAGGTTCTGATGCCCTTTGAACTTGCCACACGTGAAGTCAGTTCAGACACTGCCAGCCTGAGTCAGGTCATTCCCCTCATCAGGCTTTTGCAGAAGAAGCTGGAGGCATTGAAGAAGGAGCTAAAAGGGAGCGATTCCGCTAGGCATGTGGGACTTGTGGATGCAGCCCTTAATTCGCTTAACAAGGATTCACGGGTGGTCAATCTGTTGAAATCAGAGCACTACATTTTGGCCACCGTGCTCGATCCTAGATTTAAAGCCTACCTTGGATCTCTCTTTCCGGCAGACACAGGTCTGCTGGGGTTGAAAGACCTGCTGGTGACAAAATTGTCAAGTCAAGCGGAACGCGACCTGTCAACATCTCCTCCTTCACATTCTCCCGCAACTGGGGGTGCGAGGAAAAGGCTCAGAATTCCGAGCCCACCCGCTGGCGGTGATGCAGGGCAGTCTGGAGCGACTGCTGATGCTGACATCTGGTCCGGACTGAAGGACCTGACAACGATTACGGACATGTCGTCTACTGTCACTGCATATGATTCTCTCAACATTGATAGAATGGTGGAGGATTATATGAGTGACCGCATCCAAGTAGGCACGTCACACAGTCCGTACTTATACTGGCAGGAAAAAGAGGCAATTTGGAGGCCCTTGCACAAACTGGCTTTATTCTACCTAAGTTGCCCTCCCACAAGTGTGTACTCCGAAAGAGTGTTTAGTGCCGCCGCTCACCTTGTCAGCAATCGGCGTACGAGGTTACATCCAGAAAATGTGGAGAAGATGATGTTCATTAAAATGAATTATAATCAATTCCTCCGCGGAGACATTGACCAGCAGCAATTGCCTCCACAAAGTACACAGGGAGCTGAGATGGTGGATTCCAGTGGGGACGAATTGATAATCTGTGAGGAGGGAGATGTACACGGTGATATATCGGAGGGTGAAGATGAGGTGGACATCTTGCCTCTGTAGAGCCAGTTTGTGCAAGGAGAGATTAATTGCTTCTTTTTTTGGGGGGGTCCAAACCAACCCGTCATATCAGTCACAGTCGTGTGGCAGACCCTGTCACTGAAATGATGGGTTGGTTAAAGTGTGCATGTTCTGTTTTGTTTATACAACATAAGGGTGGGTGAGAGGGCCCAAGGACAATTCCATCTTGCACCTCTTTTTTCTTTTCTTTTTCTTTGCATCATGTGCTGATTGGGGAGGGTTTTTTGGAAGGGACATCCTGCGTGACACTGCAGTGCCACTCCTAGATGGGCCCGGTGTTTGTGTCGGCCACTAGGGTCGCTAATCTTACTCACACAGTCAGCTACCTCATTGCGCCTCTTTTTTTCTTTGCGTCATGTGCTGTTTGGGGAGGGTTTTTTGGAAGGGCCATCCTGCGTGACACTGCAGTGCCACTCCTAGATGGGCCCGGTGTTTGTGTCGGCCACTAGGGTCGCTAATCTTACTCACACAGCTACCTCATTGCGCCTCTTTTTTTCTTTGCGTCATGTGCTGTTTGGGGAGGGTTTTTTGGAAGGGCCATCCTGCGTGACACTGCAGTGCCACTCCTAGATGGGCCCGGTGTTTGTGTCGGCCACTAGGGTCGCTAATCTTACTCACACAGCTACCTCATTGTGCCTCTTTTTTTCTTTGCGTCATGTGCTGTTTGGGGAGGGTTTTTTGGAAGGGACATCCTGCGTGACACTGCAGTGCCACTCCTAGATGGGCCCGGTGTTTGTGTCGGCCACTAGGGTCGCTTATCTTACTCACACAGCGACCTCGGTGCAAATTTTAGGACTAAAAATAATATTGTGAGGTGTGAGGTATTCAGAATAGACTGAAAATGAGTGTAAATTATGGTTTTTGAGGTTAATAATACTTTGGGATCAAAATGACCCCCAAATTCTATGATTTAAGCTGTTTTTTAGTGTTTTTGGAAAAAAACACCCGAATCCAAAACACACCCGAATCCGACAAAAATAATTTGGTGAGATTTGCCAAAACGCGTTCGAACCCAAAACACGGCCGCGGAACCGAACCCGAAACCAAAACACAAAACCCGAAAAATTTCAGGCGCTCATCTCTAGGTAAAACACCGCTCAGTAGGCAAGCGCTGTCAGTCAGGAGTCAGCGCTGCACCGGATGTCTCTTCTGGATGTCCTCTGACTTTCTCCTGCGGCGCAACTCCAGCTATTCCTCCCGCTGCGGCTCCCACTTCGGGTAAGGGGACCATATTGCTCAGTAGTGAGCACTTTCGGTAAGCCTGCGGCTGCTATGCCGCTACCCCTCTCCTCCACAGTCCTAATGGGTCGCTGCAGTCTGTAAGGGACCGCAGGTGCACACACCCAGGAACCGCTGGCTCTCCTCCCGCCGCCAGCAGCTACTTTTATAACCTCAGCCTGCACAAGACCCCTTCCCTCACTCACTCTCGCTCTCCTGGCGGCCACTGCGCAGCCGCAACAAATTGAAAAGCCCTATCTCTATAATGGGGCATATTTCTCTTAATTAAAAAAACCCTATAACTTTCTGAAAAACCACAACCCCAAAAGGCACTACACTGGGGCATACTCTATCTAGTAAAACAAACCCCAAGTCTTAATTCGTCCTCTATCCGGAGTTATGCCTTCCCAAAAAATATCTAATTCACTCTATAGGAAAACGGTGTCAAAAAGCCACAAAGGAAGTCACAGAAAAAAACTGACAGTTGGAACTTTAGGTTACTCCCAATTCCTCATTTTTTATTATTTTGCCCTGAAATTTGGCATGCAGCACCGGGTGACGATTCTACACGCCCATGTCAAATTTCAGCTCAGTACGTCCAATCAGTTTTGAGGTGTAGCCCCTCAAACACCATGCCCCCATCTCAGAAGTTCCCTATGGGAGAATTCCGTTTGTTCGATTCAGCCTTAATATAAGGGCACGACCGTGCCCTTATAATATGTATCTATCTATCTATCTATCTATCTATCTATCTATCTCTCTATCTATCTATCTATCTATCTATCTATCGTATGTGTGTGTATATATACATCTATACATACATGCGCTAACACCTGGACATACACTGATGTACCCACACCTAATATCCATACATACACGCCCTGACACCTGGACATACACCAACATTCCCACACCTGCATCTATACATACACATGCTGACACCGGGACATACACCAACGTACAAGCACCTGCATCTATATATACACGCGCTGACAAATGGACATACACCGACGTACCCACACTTGCATCTATACATACAAAAACTCTCCAGATTATTGATTTTTTAATGTTTTTCTAGGAAACGTTCTAGATGTATGCTTATTAGCAGTTGTCCACTCCCGGAATGAATACTATTGACAGTGCTATCACATGATTTTCCGCCCAGCGAAGAATCCTTGCAGCTTCTGCCATTGCCCTCCTGCTTCTTGTGCCACCCTGTCTGTTTACGTGGGTGACTGCCATGATGTTGTCCGACTGGATCAACACCGGCTGACCTTGAAGCAGAGGTCTTGCTAAGTGTTAAAATGGCCCTTAGCTTCAGGATATTTATGTGAAGTGATGTATCCCGGCTTGACCCTAAGCCCTGGATATTCCTTCCCTGTGTGACTGCTCCCCAGCCTCGCAGGCTGGCATCCGTGGTCACCAGGACCCAGTCCTGAATGCCGAATCTGCGGCCCTCTAGAAGATGAGCACTCTGCAACCACCACAGGATGGATACCCTTGTCCTTGGTGACAGGGTTATCCGCTGATGCATCTGAAAATGCGACCCGGACCATTTGTCCAGTAGGTTCCACTGGAAAGTTCTTGCGTGGAATCTAACGAATGGGATTGCTTCGTATGAAGCCATCATTTTTTCCCAGAACCCTTGTGCATTGATGCACTGAGACTTGGTTCGGTTTTAGGAGGTTCCTGATTAGCTCGGATAACTCCCTGGCTTTCTCTTCCGGGAGAAACACCTTTTTTCTGGACTGTGTCCAGGATCATCCCTAGGAAACAGAAGACAAGTCGTCGGAACCAGCTGCGATTTTGGAATATTGAGAATCCAATCGTGCTGCCGCAACACTACCTGAGATAGTGCTACACCGACCTCCAACTGTTCCCTGGATCTTACCCTTATCAGGGAATCGTCCAAGTAAGGGATAACTAAAATTCCCTTCCTTCGAAGGGATATCATTTCGTCCATTACCTTGGTAAAGACCCGGGGTGCCGTGGACCATCCCTACGGCAGCGTCTGAACTGATAGTGACAGTTCTGTACCATAACCTGAGGTACCCTTGGTGAGAAGGGTAAATTTTGACATGAAGGTAAGCATCCTTGATGTCCCGAGACATCATGTAGTCCCCTTCTTCCAGGTTCGCAATCACTACTCTGAGTGACTCAATCTTGAATTTGAACCTCTGTATGTAAGTGTTCAAAGATTTTAGATTTTAGATTTAGAATCGGTCTCACCGAGCCGTCTGGCTTCGGTACCACAATAGTGTGGAATAATACCCCGTTCCCTGTTGCAGGAGGGGTACCTTGATTATCACCTGCTGGGAATACAGCTTGTGAATGGCTTCCAAAACTGCCTCCCTGTCAGAGGGAGACGTCGGTAAAGCCAACTTTTGGAAACGGCGAGGGGGAGACGTCTCGAATTCCAATATGTACCCCTGAGATATTACCTGAAGGATCCAGGGGTCTACTTGCGAGTGAGCCCACTGCGCACTGAAATTCATTGAGAACGGGCCCCCACCGTGCCTGAGCTTGTATAGCCCTAGCGTCATACTGAGGGCTTGGCAGAGGCGGGAAAGGGTTTCTGTTCCTGGGAACTGGCTGATCTCTGCAGCCTTTTTCCTCTCCGTCTGTCACGAGCAGAAAAGAGGAACCTTTTGTCCGCTTGCCAACAAAGGACTGCGCCTGATAATACGGCGTCTTATTTTGAGAGGCGACCTGGGGTACAAACGTGGATTTCCCAGCTGTTGCCGTGGCCACCAGGTCTAAAGGACCGACCCCAAATGTCCCCTTTCAAAGGCAATACTTCCAAATGCCGTTTGGAATCCGCATCACCTGACCATTTTACTGGTAGAATTGGACAACGCACTTATACTTGATGCCAGTCGGCAATTATTCCGCTGTGCATCATGCATATATAGAAATGCATCTTTTAAATGCTCTATAGGCAATAATATACTATCCTTATCTAGGATATCAATATTTCCAGTCAGGGAATCCGACCATGCCAACCCAGCACTGCACCTCCAGGCTGAGGCGATAGCTGGTCGCAGTATAACACCAGTATGTGTGTAAATACATTTTTGGATACCCTCCTGCTTTCTATCAGCAGGATCCTTAAGGGCGGCCATCTCATGAGAGGGTAGAGCCCTTGTTCTTACAAGCGTGTGAGCGCCTTATCCCCCCTAGGGGGTGTTTCCCAACGCACCCTAACCTCTGGCGGGAAAGGGTATGCAGCCAATACTTTTTAAGAAATTATCAAGTGTTATCGGGGGGAAACCCACGCATCATCACACACCTCATTTTATTTTTCAGATTTAGGAAAACTACAGGTAGTTTTTCCCCCACCGAACATAATACCCCTTTTTGGTGGTACTCGTATTATCAGAAATGTATAAAAACATTTTCCATTGTATCAATCATGTAACGTGTGGCCCTACTGGAAATCACGGTTGTTTCTTCACCGTCGACACAGGAGTCAGTATCCATGTCGGCGTCTGTATCTGCCATCTGAGGTAACGGCCGCTTTAGAGCCCCTGACGGCCTATGAGACGTCTGGACAGGCACAAGCTGAGTAGCCGGCTGTCTCATGTCAACCACTGTTTTTATATAGAGCTGACACTGTCACGTAATTTTCAACAGTACATCCACTCAGGTGTCGACCCCCTAGGGGGTGACATCACTGTTACAGACACTCCGTCTCAACATCATTTTTCTCCTCATATATGTCGACACAAACGTACCGACACACAGCACACACACAGGGAATGCTCTGATAGAGGACAGGACCCCACTAGCCCTTTGGGGAGACAGAGGGAGAGTATGCCAGCACACACCAGAGCGCTATATATATACAGGGATAACCTTATATAAGTGTTTTTCCCCTTATAGCTGCTGTATGTTTTAATACTGCGCCTAATTAGTGCCCCCCTCTCTTTTTTAACCCTTTCTGTAGTGTAGTGACTGCAGGGGAGAGCCAGGGGAGCTTCCCTCCAACTGAGCTGTGAGGGAAAATGGTGCCAGTGTGCTGAGGAGATAGGCTCCGTCCCCTTTCCGGCGGCCTTATCTCCCGGTTTTTTGTATATTTTGGCAGGGGTTAAATGCATCCATATAGCCCAGGAGCTATATGTGATGTATTTTTTGCCATGTAAGGTATTTCTGTCGTGTTTTATTGCGTCTCAGGGCGCCCCCCCCAGCGCCCTGCACCCTCAGTGACCGGAGTATGAAGTGTGCTGAGAGCAATGGCGCACAGCTGCAGTGCTGTGCGCTACCTTATTGAAGACAGGAACGTCTTCTGCCGCCGATTTTTCCGGACCTCTTCGCTCTTCTGGCTCTGTAAGGGGGCCGGCGGCGCGGCTCCGGGACCCATCCAGGCTGGACCTGTGATCGTCCCTCTGGAGCTAATGTCCAGTAGCCAAGAAGCCCAATCCACTCTGCACGCAGGTGAGTTCGCTTCTTCTCCCCTTAGTCCCTCGATGCAGTGAGCCTGTTGCCAGCAGGTCTCACTGAAAATAACAAACCTAAACTAAAACTTTCACTAAGAAGCTCAGGAGAGCCCCTAGTGTGCACCCTTCTCGTCGGGCACAGAAATCTAACTGAGGCTTGGAGGAGGGTCATAGGGGGAGGAGCCAGTGCACACCAGCTAGTCCTAAAGCTTTCTTTAGATGTGCCCAGTCTCCTGCGGAGCCGCTATTCCCCATGGTCCTTACGGAGTCCCCAGCATCCACTTAGGACGTTAGAGAAAATAAGGATAAAGTGGACTACAGAAACTGATGCTCTAACCAAAGGAGAGAGAGAGAGAGAGAAAAGCACAAGGGAAAGTGAGCAATCGGAACACCATAGAGAGAGGAGAGATAGAAATGCCTGAAAAAGTAAAGGGGGTTGGGTATGGCATCCGGCGCTCGGGATTCCAGCAGTCACATGATACCTAATCCTAATCCTAACCCTCTGGGGGGGGTGGCGGATAGGGCTAACCCTCAGGGGGTGGCAGCTAGGACTAACCCCCCCCCCCACCTCCTAGTGCCTTCCCTAACACCCCCTCCTCCGGTCCTAACCCTCCCTCCAATACTCGCCTTCGGGATGTTGGCTGTCTGTGTGCCGGCATCAGTCTCCCAAGTGGTGTCAGGATTCCAACATCGGTCAAATGACCGCCGGTATACCGTCTGCCGGGATGGTAAATGTATCCTGAGGACAGGTAGTGAGTGTGGAGGGATAGGTGGTTCAGTAAAATGTAACAGCTCAAACTGCGATCATTCACTGATAAATTGATTTATATCTCTCCCTTTTTAACCATTGCAGTCATAAAAGCAATGTTTTTTAAACTTTTAAATAAAGCTTGTTAGCATCCCCAGCACACTGTATATGCTGGGAGATGTAGTTCTCAATATGAAAACATTTAATTACTGTATGAACTCTAATTCCCCAACTGAAACCTCTCACAAACACACACTCCTAAATCTAGTACACACACACACATTTCCCCAGTACTGACAACTCTCATCACTTCCACACACTGACAACTCCCTCCTGCTCCTCTCCCCACTGACACTGACAGCTCCCTCACAGTCACACACATCCTCCACCCCCCCACACACACACTGATAGCACACATGCACAAATCCCCCCCTCCTCGACACTAACTGTCACGGACTGCTTGGGCAGCAGGGGGCAGGCTCTGACTTGAAGTGCTGAAATTCAACAGCTCTCTCGAACTTGCAAGGCATGGCTGTGCAGCTGTCTCCAGCCATCTCCTTGCCCACTGTGTAATTTGTGGCGTTCTCTGATGTTCCCCGCTCTGCCTCTACAACCGGCACATAATGTACAGCAGTGGTGACTCCAGAGTATGGGCCTGGAGAACTCTGCCTACCGGGGGGTAGGGATTAATAATTTCAAAGGGGCAGAGCTAGGAGTGAAGCAGTGGACAGCAGTTGAGGGGCGTTTCAAACTGTAACAGGGTTGGGACAATTTCAGTATCCTTCCCTCACCGTCTAATTGGTCAGTCCCACGCTGATTGCCATAGCGCCCTTTCGAGACTGCAGAACTCTATCCCTTAGCCACGGTTGGCACAGCTGGATGGTGCCCCTGGCAAGTGCCATCCTGGCCAAGGGGTAGATACGCCCCTGAGGGTCAGGGCCAGCAACAGAAATCTCGGGGCCCAGTACACTGATATCTCTGGGGCCCCCTCAACCCCCCCTTAACTTGGCAGAGGGATCTTTAAAAAAAAATGGAGCCTTTGACTCGGACCGTCAGTGAGGCCGGCAGGTGGTTTTCATACTGGGCTATCCAGCTCTTCGGTGGCGGTGGCAGGGACATTCAGAAAAGGGCCAGCACAGCAACATGCATAATAATGGCAATACAGTATGGACCACAGGGACTGGACAAAGTGATGGGGTAAAAGGAGGGGGGAGGGTTTAGTTGGCCTGTTAATTGTTTTCCTGCTTAAATTGAGCAGTTGGTGGATACACTTTAAAAAGCAATATTGGCACTGTGGCCCCATTATTTCTGTTCTCAATACTTGGAGCCCTGAACAAGTGTCCCCTTTGTCCCCCCTGTCACCGGGCCTGTTCAGGCGTTACCTATGGAGAAGCTGCGACATGACATCCTAGGACACGATACTGCACCATGCATCACCATTATATTTCAGTGTGCCATGTCAATATTTAAATCTTGTTCTGTGTGACGTGAGTTGTAAATGGTTGAAAATCTCTGTGCTACAGTATCGTCACCATGTAGTTATAACAACACCGCAAAACCACCAAAAGACGTGTTTTGGTAGAGGGACTGCTGGAGGGGCCCATTGGGGCCCCCAGTTTGCTACCCCACCCCAGTATACCTGTGCTGTAGCCAGTGGAAGGGGCACTATCTTCCCGGTGATCTCTTCGGGAAGATGGTGCCGCACATAGAAAGCAAAGACTCTGGCTGCACTCTCCTGCCCTCGCTCTAAGCAAGGTGATCGGGCCACAAAAGGACCCCTGTCGGACCCCGGCCTGTGGGCCACAAAAGGATGCATTGGGGGCGGCATGCGGCCCATGGGTTTGACACCCCTGCCCTAGAGTATCACAATTTGTTTCACGGCACCCCTAGGCCAAAGTTTTTTTTATTGAGAAATTCAGAAAAAAATATAAAATTAAGTAAATTGTGTTTATAGCATGTCATCCTCAGGTTCAGTTATGTTGTGAGGGAATGGTTTTGCCAATTTAATAAAGTATAAATAATTTTAATTGGTCCTGGACCACCAAACTATGCTACCAGTGCAAGAACCCCAGTTTGGAAACTACTGCCATAAAATAAACCTTTTTTGTTTTTTTTAAACTACATGTAATACACCTTAGATCTCAGTTCCTAAAAGGTTTTAAACCTTTGCATACAGTAAACTACACATATTTAAAAATCCTACACCGGGCACAAGTGCTCACGGGCCAATTTCATGGCAGTCTCGGATAGGAGGGCATTGTGGATTCACCAAGGGAATGCTGATGCTGACTCCAAGAAGAAAGGGAGTCTCTTCCCTATGAAGGTGAAGCCTTGTTTGGCGACGGCCTAGTTAATTTGATCTCGGCAGCTCCCGCAGGTAAGTCATCCTTCTTGCCCTATGTTCCCTCTCAACGGATGAAGACGCATCATTATCTGACGCAGTCATTTCGGCCCAATAGATATGCAAGAAGTTAAGATTCCCCTTTCTTTGCAGGTAGAGGAAGGAAAAGAGGGAAGAGGTCTGTAGCCTCTTCAAGATCGCAGGAGCAGAGATCGTCCTCTGCTTTTACCAAATCCACTGCATGACGCTAGGGCTCTCTTGCAGGAGCCCGCACCAGTGGGGGGCACGTCTAAAACTCTTCAGTCAGTTCTGGATTCATTGGGACCTGGACTCGTGGGCTTTACAAATAGTGTCCCAAGGGTACAAACTGGGGTTTCAAGACGTTCCCCCTCACCGATTGTTCAAATCAGCCTTAGTCAGCAGGGAGAAGGTTTTTATTCAAGCCTCTTCGTGGTCCCGAAGCCGGACGGCTCAGTCAGACCAATCTTAAATCTGAAATCCCTTAATTTCTACCTAAAGAAATTCAATTTCAAGATGGAATCTCTCAGGGTAGTGATCTCCAGTCCGGGGGATAAAGGAGATTTCATGGTTTTGGTAGACATAAAGGATGCCTACTTATATGTTCCCATTTAGCCACTGAATCAAGCTACCTGAGGTTTGCAATTCAGGATTGTCATTACCAATTTCAGACGTTGCCGTTTGGTCTGTCCACGGCTCCGAGGATTTTCACCAGGGTGATGGCGGAAATGATGGTTCTCCTTCGCAAGCAAGGAGTCACAATTATCCCGTACTTGGATGATCTCCTGATAAAGGCGAGATCCAGGGACCAGTTGGTGCAAAACATCTACTCTCCCTGACAGTTCTTCAACAACATGGTTGGCTCCTAAACTTGCCAAAATCGCAGTTGGTCCCAATGACGCGGTTGTTGTTTTTGGGAGTGATACTGGACACAGAAGAGGTTTTCTTCTAGTGGAAAGGCTCTGGAGATCCAGAGTCTGGTCAAACAAATTCTGAAACCAGCAAGAGTGTTAATCCATCAATGCATTCAGTTGCTGGGGAAGATGGTTGCGGCCTACGAGGCCATTCAGTTTGGCAGGTTCCATGCCAGAGTGTTCCAGTGGGACCTGTTGGACAAGTGGTCCGGATCCCACCTACACATGCACCGGAGGATAATCCTGTCTTCCAAGACCAGAATCTCACTCCATTGGTGGCTGCACAGTTCTCACCACCTAGAGGGGCGATGGTTCGGGATCCAGGACGGGATCCTAGGGACCACGGATGCAACCCTCTGAGGCTGGAGAGCAGTCACACAGGGGGAAAACATCCAAGGAAGATGGTCAAGTCTTCCTTGGATGTTTTCATCTCCACATAAATGTTCTGGAGTTAAGGGCCATTTAATAACTGCAGACACAGTACGCACTGGGACGGGTGCCCAGCATCCTCTACGGACTAAGAGAAAAGGATGTACCGGTAGGTATTAAAATCCTATTTTCTCTACCGTCCTAGAGGATGCTGGGGACTCCGTAAGGACCATGGGGATAGACGGGCTCCGCAGGAGACATGGGCACTTTAAGAAAGACTTTAGTTCTGGGTGTGCACTGGCTCCTCCCTCTATGCCCCTCCTCCAGACCTCAGTTTGATACTGTACCCAGTGGAGACTGGGTGCTTTTCAGGAGCTCTCCTGAGCTTTCTGACAGAAAGTATTTTGTTAGGTTTTTAATTTTCAGGGAGCACTGCTGGCAACAGACTCCCTCATCGAGGGACTGAGGGGAGAGAAGCAGCCCTACTCTCTGAGTTGCAAGGTCCTGCTTCTTAGGCTACTGGACACCATTAGCTCCAGTGGGATTGGTACGCAGGATCTCACCCTCGCCGTCCGTCCCAGAGCCGCGCCGCCGTCCCCCTCGCAGAGCCGGAAGATAGAAGCCGGGTGAGTATGAGAAGAAAAGAAGACTTCAGAGGCGGCAGAAGACTTCATGATCTTCACTGAGGTAACGCACAGCACTGCAGCTGTGCGCCTTTGCTCCCATACACCTCACATACTCCGGTCACTGTAAGGGTGCAGGGCGCAGGGGGGGCGCCCTGGGCAGCAATATAAACCTCTTTCGCAAAAATATAACATATATACAGCTGGGCACTTTATATATGTATAAGCCCCCACCAATTTTACAGTTTAAGCGGGACAGAAGCCCGCCTCCGAGGGGGCGGGGCTTCTCCCTCAGCACTCACCAGCGCCATTTTTTCTCCACAGCACCGCTGAGAGGAAGCTCCCCGGACTCTACCCTGCTTATACCACGTTAGACAAGAGGGTTGAAAAGAGGGGGGGGGGGGGGCACATAATTCGCAAATTACATACAGCAGCACCACTGGGCAAACATTAAGTTACTGTTTTATTCCTGGGTTATATAGCGCTGGGGGGTGTGCTGGCATACTCTCTCTCTGTCTCTCCAAAGGGCCTTGTGGGGAAACTGTCTTCAGAAAAAGCATTCCCTGTGTGTGAAGTGTGTCGGTACACGTGTGTCGACATGTCTGAGGAAGAAGGCTATATTAGAGAGGAGCGGGAGCAAATGAATGTGGTGTCTCCGCCGACAGCTGATTGGATGGATATGTGGAATGTTTTAAATGCTAGTGTAAACTCATTGCACAAAAGATTAGACAAGGCAGAAGCTTTGGGACAGTCAGGGTTTCAACCCATGCCTGATCCTATGTTGCAGGGACTGTCAGGGTCTCATAAGCGCCCACTATCCCAGATTGTTGACACAGATACCGACACGGATTCTGACTCCAGTGTCGATTACGATGATGCAAAGTTACAGCCAAAATTGGCAAAATCCATTCGATTTATGATTATGGCAATAAAAGATGTTTTGCACATCACAGAGGAACCCCCTGTCGCTGACAAGAGGGTACATATGTACAAGGGAAAGAAGCCTGAGGTAACCTTTCCCCCCTCACACGAGCTGAACGAGTTATGTGAAAAAGCTTGGGAATCTCCAGATAAAAGACTGCAGATTTCCAAAAGGATTCTTATGGCGTATCCTTTCCCATCAACGGATAGGTTACGATGGGAATCCTCCCCTAGGGTGGACAAAGCATTAACACGCTTATCCAAGAAGGTAGCCCTCCCGTCCCAGGATACGGCTACCCTCAAAGAGTGTGCTGACCGCAAACAGGAGATTACCCTGAAGTCCATTTATACACATTCAGGTACCTTACTCAGACCGGCAATTGCGTCGGCCTGGGTGTGTAGTGCTGTAGCGGCATGGACAAATACCTTATCTGAGGGGATGGATAGCCTAGACAAGGATACTATTTTATTGACCCTGGGGCATATAAGAGATGCTGTCCTATATATGTGTGTATGCAAACTACAGGTGGTGCTGCAGGGCCCACACCCTTTTACTTGTCTTGTAGAGCAGCTCTGAAGCTGTTACAGTGCCCAGCTGCTGCAAGAAATCAGCTTGAATGCTTCAGGGGCTTGGGCATGGCCAACATGAGCCCCACACCGAAGGAGGGTGGGGGTGTTTAATGCAAACTTGGGGTTATCCAAGCGCCGCAAAAGGCCGCCATGCCCTGCATGCCCCTTTTCTCTTTTCATATACAGATGAGGGTTCCAGCCAACTTTGGCCCACTGCTTGGATGACATCACCGTATGCAAATCCGTCTGCTGCAGACCTTCCCCCAGGAATGCTTGCAATAGTTGTTGCATATGGTTTAATGTCCGACACATGTCCTAACTTGTGGTCTCCCTGCAGTTGTTGTCCCCAGACGAGAGTTCCCTTGTGCTTCCTCAGTTAAATCTCCTTAACTTGACGGGGGTGTGCCCGAGCAGCCACCCTCCCCAGCCCTATCCCAACACATACTTATCTTGCATATGAGATCTCTTGATCATGAAGATAGTTCTCACAGGTTGAGGTTCATCCTGGCCCCGCTCCCCGCTGGAGAGGGCTTCAGCAGAAGGGTGAGTACGTGTGGCCAGAGACCTCCCTTCCCATGTGCAGGCCTGCAGAGTCTGCCGCGCAGGATGGGGCATGTGGCACTCTCCCTCCCAGGGGCTCTTCCAGATGTAGCTCCTCAGCAGTATTTTTCCCGGGCTGCGCGGCGCTCTCCCCGACTGGCATCCGCCCTGGAACACTGCCTTCCTCAACGCAACATCAGCAGGGGGCCCTGGCCTCATCTTTCTCATGTATGTATCATGTATGTGTGTGTGATATATGTATGAATCATATATGTTTGTGATATATCTATCTATCTATCTATCTATCTATCTATCTATCTATCTATCTATCTATCTATCTATCTATCTATCGTATGTGTGTGTATATATATGTATCTATCATGTATGTATGTATGTATGTATGTATCTATCTTGTATGTATGTGTTCTATCTATCTATCTATCTATCTATCTATCGTGTGTGTGATATATGTATGTATCTATCATGTATGTGTTATATGTATGTATCACACCTTCCTCTATACATATACATACATACATACATACATACATACATACATACACACACACACACCTATATCTGTACGTACACTGACATACACACACCAACATCTATACATTAACACGCTGACCCCTAAACGTACACCAACGTACCCACACCTGCATCTATACCTACACATGCTGACACGTGGACGTACACCGGCTTACCCACATGTGAATCTATACATACATGTGCTGACACCTGGACATACACTGATGTACCCACACCTAACATCTATACATACACATGCTAACACCTGGACGTATACAGACGTACCCACATTTGCATCCATGCATATATAGATGTAGGTGTGTGTACGTCAGTGTACGTCCAGGTGTCAACGCGTGTATGTATAGATGCAGGTGTGGGTACGTCTGTGTATGTCCAGGTGTCAGAATGTGTATGTATAGATGCAGGTGTGGGAAGGTCAGTGTAGGTTCAGGTGTCAGCGCGTGTATGTATAGATGCAGGTGCTTGTATGTCCAGATGTCAGTGCATGTATGTATAGATGCAAGTGTGGGTACGTCGGTGTATGTCCATTTGTCAGCGCGTGTATATATAGATGCAGGTGCTTGTACGTTGGTGTATGTCCAGGTGTCAGCATGTTTATGTATAGATGCAGGTGTGGGAATGTTGGTGTATGTCCAGGTGTCAGGGCGTGTATGTATGGATATTAGGTGTGGGTACATCAGTGTATGTCCAGGTGTTAGCGCATGTATGTATAGATGTATATATACACACACATACGATAGATAGATAGATAGATAGATAGATAGATAGATAGATAGATAGATAGATAGATAGATAGATATTATAAGGGCACGGTCGTGCCCTTATAGTAAGGCTGAATCGAACAAACGGAATTCTCCCATAGGGAACTTCTGAGATGGGGGCATGGTGTTTGAGGGGCTACACCTCAAAACTGATTGGACGTACTGAGCTGAAATTTGGCATGGGCGTGTAGAATCGTCACCCGGTGCTGCATGCCAAATTTCAGGGCAAAATAATAAAAAATGAGGAATTGGGAGTAACCTAAAGTTCCAACTGTCAGTTTTTTTCTGTGACTTCCTTTGTGGCTTTTTGACACCGTTTTCCTATAGAGTGAATTAGATATTTTTTGGGAAGGCATAACTCCGGATAGAGGACGAATTAAGACTTGGGGTTTGTTTTACTAGATAGAGTATGCCCCAGTGTAGTGCCTTTTGGGGTTGTGGTTTTTCAGAAAGTTATAGGGTTTTTTTAATTAAGAGAAATATGCCCCATTATAGAGATAAGGCTTTTCAATTTGTTGCGGCTGCGCAGTGGCCGCCAGGAGAGCGAGAGTGAGTGAGGGAAGGGGTCTCGTGCAGGCTGAGGTTATAAAAGTAGCTGCTGGCGGCGGGAGGAGAGCCAGCGGTTCCTGGGTGTGTGCACCTGCGGTCCCTTACAGACTGCAGCGACCCATTAGGACTGTGGAGGAGAGGGGTAGCGGCATAGCAGCCGCAGGCTTACCGAAAGTGCTCACTACTGAGCAATATGGTCCCCTTACCCGAAGTGGGAGCCGCAGCGGGAGGAATAGCTGGAGTTGCGCCGCAGGAGAAAGTCAGAGGACATCCAGAAGAGACATCCGGTGCAGCGCTGACTCCTGACTGACAGCGCTTGCCTACTGAGCGGTGTTTTACCCCCACACCTGAAGCGGGTGCGGGAGCGGCAGCGGCAGCCGGAGAAGACAGCTGTGCTGCACGGAAGAAGTCAGGCAGCAGCAGCAGCAGCACCAGCGGGCTGAGGTGGGGAGGATCAGTATGGTCCCTTACGTGCGGCTCACATTCAGATCCATCCGGCTCCCTTCCCCTCCTCCCCTGCACCCTTAGCAGCCTGCCCCCACATCTCATTCACCCACCGCCGCAGACTCCTCCCCCACACGGTTATTATAATAAGGCTACCCCCTTCCCTCCCTGCTGTGTGTCCAGCCACCCCCCCCTCACCTGCTGTGTGTCCGGCCTACCCCCCCCCCTCACCTGCTGTGTGTCCAGCCCCCCCCCCCTCACCTGCTGTGTGTCCAGCCCCCCCCCCCTCACCTGCTGTGTGTCCGGCCTACCCCCCCCCCTCCCTGCTGTGTGTCCAGCCACCCCCCCCTCACCTGCTGTGTGTCTGGCCTACCCCCCCCTGCTGTGTGTCCAGCCCCCCCCCCCCTCCCTGCTGTGTGTCCGGCCTACCCCCCCCCCTCCCTGCTGTTTGTCCGGCCTACCCCCCCCTCCCTGCTGTGTGTCCAGACCCCCCCCCTCACCTGCTGTGTGTCCAGCCACCCCCCCCCCTCACCTGCTGTGTGTCCGGCCTACCCCCCCTTCCCTGCTGTTTGTCCGGCCACCCTCCCCTCCCCTGCTGTGTGTCCGGCGGCCTACCCCCCCCCTCCCTGCTGTGTGACCGGCCTACCCCCCCCTCACCTGCTGTGTGTCCAGCCCCCCCCCCTCACCTGCTGTGTGTCCAGCCCCCCCCTCCTCCCCTGCTGTGTGTCCGGCCTACCCCCCCCTCCCTGCTGTTTGTCCGGCCACCCTCCCCTTCCCTGCTGTGTGTCCGGCCACCCTCCCCTTCCCTGCTGTGTGTCCGGCCACCCTCCCCTCCCCTGCTGTGTGTCCGGCCACCCTCCCCTCCCATGCTGTGTGTCCGGCCACCCTCCCCTCCCCTGCTGTGTGTCCGGCCTACCCCCCCCTCCCCTGCTGCGTGTCCAGCCCCCCCCCCTCACCTGCTGCGTGTCCAGCCCCCCCCCCTCACCTGCTGTGTGTCCAGCCCCCCCCTCACCTGCTGTGTGTCCAGCCACCCCCCCTCCCCTGCTGTGTGTCCGGCCTACCCCCCCCTCCCTGCTTTTTGTCCGGCCACCCTCCCCTCCCCTGCTGTGTGTCCTGCCTACCCCCCCTCCCTGCTGTGTGTCCAGCCACCCCCCCCCTCACCTGCTGTGTGTCCGGCCTACCCTCCCCCCCCCTCCCCTCCCCTGCTGTTTGTCTGGCCACCATCCCCTCCCCTCCCCTGCTGTGTGTTCGGCAACTCCCCCCTCTTCCTGCTGTGTTCGGCCACCCCCTACCCCCTCCCCTCCCTGCCGTGTGTCCGGTCACCCTCCCCTCTCTGCTGTGTGTCCAGCCACCCCCCCCCCCTCTCTGCTGTGTGTCCGGCCACCCCCCCCAGACACGCAGCGCCTGACACACAGACATGCAACGCCTGACACGCATACGCATATGCAGCGCCTGACGCACACGCACACAGCACCTGACACACACACACACACAGCACCTGACACACACGCACACACACAGCACCTGACACACACACACACAGCACCTGACACTCACACGGACCTGACACACGCGCACACACTCACACGCAGCACCTGACACACGCACACACAGACGCAGCACCTGACACTCACACGGACCTGACACACACGCACACACTCACACGCGGTGCCTGACGCACATAGACACGCGGCGCCTGACGCACACGCGGCGCCTGACGCACACGCGGCGCCTGACAGACACGCGGCGCCTGACAGACACGCGGCGCCTGACACACACGCACAGGCAGCGCCTGGCACACACGCACAGGCAGCGCCTGACACACACGCAGCGCCTGACACACACAGACACGCAGCGCCTGACACACACAGACACGCAGCGCCTGACGCACAGGCAGCGCCTGACACACACGCGCCTGACACACGCAGCGCCTGACACACGCAGCGCCTGACACACGCAGCGCCTGACACACACACGCACCTGACACTCACATGCTCCTGACACACGCAGCACCTGACATACTCACACGCAGCACCTGACACACACGCAGACACGCAGCATCTGACACACACACACGCAGCACCTGACACACACACGCAGCACCTGACACACAGACACGCAGCGCCTGACACACACGCAGACACGCAGCGCCTGACACACACGCAGACACGCAGCGCCTGACACACACGCAGACACGCAGCGCCTGACACACACGCAGCGCCTGACACACACGCAGCGCCTGACACACACGCAGCGCCTGACACACATGCAGCGCCTGACACACACGCAGTTAATATAGGAGAAAACCCCCCAGAGCTGTGCTTTGTGGACACTTTTCAGAGAACAAATTTGTTAGCATAAAAATAAAGCCAGAAAATGAAGAGCTGTTTAATCACGCAATTTGATTTTTTTGCCAGCATATTTCTTTTTCTCTGCAACCCACTGCTAAATTGTGCTTCCTAGATGTTTTTATAAAATCACTGAATCAAATCTAACTCTGATTACATCAGAGAAGGCCAGGTACCCTACACCATAACAGGGGGTATGAAATTTGACTTGTCTACTTAAAGATCACCAAAATCTGATAACAAGGTCAATTAGGTCCCTGGGTGGGATTGAACCACCAACCTTTTGGTTAATAGCCGTACATGCTAACTGATTGCGCCACAGAGACACTTTGCAAAAGTTCATACTGACAAAGGCTAATAAGCATTCATCTAAAACGTTTCCTAGAAAAACTTTAAAAAGTCAATAATCTGGAGAGTTTTTGTAAGATGTTTCTTCCATCAACCAACGAAGAAACACATTGGTACTTTCCCATGATGAGTGAGTGCTTCAGGATCTCTTGCACTTACATGTGCAGCAGAGTACTGCAATGGAAGCATGCTAGGCCCATAACCCAGAGGTAGGCAGATTGAAACTATCCTCTGCTATATGCATTTTTTTTTTGTTAATTAAAGTAATCCAAAACTGGGATTGATATTTTGGCTCTTTTATTTTTACTTAAAGTACAATAACTTTTACCATTTTAATTTGTTTTAATAGTATATTGACAGTATTGTTTTCTTTCAAAAATCCACTTCATTTTCTTTACCCTATTATTAAAATGGTAATTGACAAAAACAAACTACATTGTCACCAGAAGAGCAATACAAAATGTACAAGTGATATATTAAAATCATCTTTCCAGCTTGAATTTCAATGATGCATTGGGGCAACGATTTTGTGAGAAACATCTTCACCCTTAAATAAAGATTTTCTTAATTCCTTACCTGTGTGCTAATTAGATATCACCTTGTTTTCACATTAAACAGACTTCCACATGAGAAAGCAGCAAGGATGCAGTGGCGTTAATGTTTCCTGGTGTCAACCTGTATTATTTCAGTAGACATTGAAATGAGGATGCATCTTGCTGCCTTTCCAATGAAGCAAGTTTAATTTAGTAATAGGTGAAAAACCATCCCTACAAAGGTGTTAATCAGAGACTTGGCTTTGTGGACACTTTTCAGAGAACAAATTTGTTAGCATAAAAATAAAGCCAGAAAATGAAGAGCTGTTTAATCACGCAATTTGATTTTTTTGCCAGCATATTTCTTTTTCTCTGCAACCCACTGCTAAATTGTGCTTCCTAGATGTTTTTATAAAATCACTGAATCAAATCTAACTCTGATTACATCAGAGAAGGCCAGGTACCCTACACCATAACAGGGGGTATGAAATTTGACTTGTCTACTTAAAGATCACCAAAATCTGATAACAAGGTCAATTAGGTCCCTGGGTGGGATTGAACCTCAACGCAACATCAGCAGGGGGCCCTGGCCTCATCACCATCCCAGGTCTTTCTCATGTATGTATCATGTATGTGTGTGTGATATATGTATGAATCATATATGTTTGTGATATATATATATATATATATATATTCCATAGACAAAAAACCTTACGGTTTCACATGTCCCATTAAGGCTTCTTAGACATGATCGAAATTTCAGAAGCCTGTTGTAACTCTTCCACTCAAACTCCAAAAAGCAATGAAATTCCGATCATTAAGGCTGACGCCTTAATGGACGTGTTCCTTGCGCAATACAGATATGGTATGCCATCACAGCCTGTGGGTAAGTGCAGATTCAGCACTCACACAGAGTGAGATTGCTGTCACTCACACAATGGTGGAGCTGCTAATTCACAGATTTGTGTGCTCATTGGAATACACACATGCAGTCTATGCAACTGAAGGTCTGAGCAGTTTTGTGGTGCTCCCATCCCACACAGTGCCCACAACCATCCCATTCAGTCAACACAACAAAGCCACCTTGTTACAACATCCTTCTAACTCCATACATCCATCTCACTTAGTATACACATTTAGCTCCCTCAAACATCTTGGTTAATTGCTAAACTATAATACCCCATCTACGGTCTATGCATCTACACTTACTTCCCCTATACACCACCATGCTGCCCGGTCTTCCCCAATCCCTACTGCTGTGTTCTCCCATCTGTGCTAGTCTGTACTAACTTATCTGTACCATCTGTCTTTCCCCACCTGTGCATTGTCTGTACCACCGTTTCCTTCTCTCTGTGCTGCTCAGTGTTTCCTTCTTCAACGTCACTCCGCCTCCTCCAGTACATGGCACACTGTCTTCTCTCCCATCTGCACCAGTTTTCTACCCATCCATGCCAGTGTTTTCAACCCATCTGCACCATTTCCCCCATCTGCACCGCTCTGTCTCCCTTCCCATACTTGCTGCTTAATCTACCCC